>NC_090649.1:288100552-288305552 GCF_040937935.1 Hyperolius riggenbachi
AATGTGTGTCTTTTGTATGTGTTTGCATGAATTTTAACCACTTGCCGACCGCACACTCATACCGTGCGGCGGCAAAGTGGTAGCTGGAGGACCAGCGACGCAAATCTGCGTCGCCAGGTGCCTCCCTAATTAATCAGAAAAGGCCACTCGCGCGAGCGGCCGTCTCCTGTCAGATCACGGAGCGGGTCTCCGTGAATAGCCTGCGAGCCGCTGATTGCGGCTCGCAGACTAAACGTAAACGTAGGAGACATATGTCTCCTTTGTTTACATTGTACGGTGCTGCTGCGCAGCAGCGCTGTAAGGCAGATCGGCGATCCCCGGCCAATCAGCGGCCGGGGATCGCCGCCATGTGACAGGGGACGTCCTGTCACTGGCTGCACAGGACGGATAGCGTCCTGTGCAGCCCGGATCACCGGGGATAACAGGTAGGAGAGGGAGGGGGGGAATTTTGCTGCGAAGGGGGGCTTTGAGGTGCCTCCCCGCAAACCTCAGGCAGGCAGGAGCGATCAGACCCCCCCCTGCACATCATCCCCATAGGGGGGGGGAGGGGGGCGATCTGGTCGCTCTGCCTGCACCCTGATCTGTGCTGGGGGCTGCAGAGTCCACCCAGCACAGATCACTAAAAACAGCGCTGGTCCTTAAGGGGGGGGTAAAGGGTGGGTCATCAAGTGGTTAAAGTTTACAATTTTTCTTGAATAGTGGTCCTTTAACCACTTGCCGACCGCCCACTGCACAGAGGCGGCCGGCAAGTGGATCCCGCAAGGACCGCCGCATATACAATTGGCGGCGGTCCTTGTACGGGCATGAGCGGAGCGATCGCGTCATTCGTGATGCGATCAGCCACCGGCAACTGGCTCCGCCCCCCTCGCGCTGTAACCCGCCGGCCGTTCGGAAGCGCCGGCGGGTTACTAGCACCCGGATCGCCGCATACAAAGTGTATAATACACTTTGTAATGTATACAAAGTGTATTATACAGGCTGCCTCCTGCCCTGGTGGTCCCAGTGTCCTAGGGACCACCAGGGCAGGCTGCAGCCACCCTAGTCTGCACCCAAGCACACTGATCCCCCCCCTGCCCCCGATCGCCCACAGCACCCCTCAGACCCCCCCCCCCCCTGCCCACCCCCCAGACCACTGTTTGCACCCAATCACCCCCTAATCACCCATCAATCACTCCCTGTCACTATCTGTAAACGCTATTTTTTTATGCCCTAAACTGCCCCCTGCTCCCTCCTGATCACCCCCCACCCCTCAGATTCTCCCCAGAACCCCCCCCCCCAGACCCCCCCTGTGTACTGTATGCATCTATCCCCCTGATCACCTGTCAATCACCTGTCAATCACCAATCAATCACCCATCAATCACCCCCTGTCACTGCCACCCATCAATCAGCCCCTAACCTGCCCCTTGCGGGCAATCTGATCACCCACCCACACCAATAGATCGCCCGCAGATCCGACGTCAGATCACCTCCCAAGTGCAGTGTTTACATCTGTTCTCTACCCTAAACACCCACTAATTACCCATCAATCACCCATTAATCACCCCCTATCACCACCTGTCACTGTTACCCATCAGTTCAGACCCTAATTTGCCCCTTGCGGGCACCCAATCACCAGCCTACACGCTCAGATTGCCCTCAGACCCCCCCCCCTTATCAATTCGCCAGTGCATTAATTACATCTGTTCTTCCCTGTAATAACCCACTGATCACCTGTCAATCACCCATTGTTACAGGAGCCCTTGTGGTCAGACCGCAAATGGCCTTCCAAACGGTGCCAGCGCACGGATCGTGCGAACTCTGGTCGCAGTCAATGCACAGGAACCGTTGGGAATTGGCCGCAGACCAACCAGAAGGGAGCCTGTGAGGTACAGTAATTACAACTTACACACGATTCCAGGGTATAACTGCCACCACCACTGATATGGGCCAGTGGACCCGACTGCCTGACTGAGCCTGCAAATAAAAATGGTTAAAACACGCTGTATTCTGTCTAGCCAACAACAAACAATAGTAGCGTCTCTTCAGAGACCTGGGATCGGTTCTGTGTGTGCTGAATAATAGGATAGCTAGAACAACAACTGACGATAGCGGCGGTTTATTGAAAGCAATATAAATAATTAATATATACAGACAATTATTAAAATCAACAATTATTAAAACAGTAATAGCCAGTATGAAAAATAAAAGAAGGGAGAAAAAATACTTAGTTCCTGGAAAGATGTCCTTTAGTGGGAAAACTTGTAGAGTTCCTTTTGTTCAGTTCAGCAAAGTTTAAAATCCAAGCAATATGGAAGATGTCCTTTGTTCAGTTTCAGCAAAGATGGCCGATCAAGATGTCCGCTAGCCATGTGTCCTTTGTTTCAGCTTAGACAAGATGGCCGATCAAGATGGCCGCTAGCCATGTGTCCTTTGTTTCAGCTTAGACAAGATGGCCGCCAACCATGTGTCCTCTGGCTGGCAATGTGCTCTCAGGAAGGTGGAATTTGGAGGACTGAGGGAGGAGTCCCTTGCAACCACTTTTGAACAATGCCCATCTTTGGGTGGAGCCTCAAGTACAGCCCAGGGGTGGGACAGGGGCGGTGAGCCCCCTGGCTGGGTGCTCTATGCCCACCAAATATGACATTTGTCATATCTCGGCTTACGCTTTCCTCACACACATGACCATCACATATTCATATTCCTTAGACTAGGCCAGTTCATATGATACCAAATTTGAGCATGTTTGCATGCCCGGTTAAAAAACAGTGGAATCCCCCGAGTTCTGGTTATGCCAGTGGCCTCAATTTAATATCAAAATACTCACAAGATCCGGACCAACAGAATAAGATAACTTCCACAGCTCTCCGATGCATAGTACTTCTAAAACATGCGTAAAGATCATAACTCTATGTTTCCCTATCCTGGCTGAATGGTTCCGCTAAGTCCGCCTCCTGCTGGGATTAGCTTCCTTGGCTCTGAAAAGACTCCTGGTTTGTTAATTAACATCTGAGTGTTACACCTCTGGCTTAATTACAAATGCCTCAAAATGACCTGTGAATAGGACATTGGGCCCCTTAGTGCACCTAGGCTGCAAAAAAGTGTGGTATCGCCGTACTCAGGAGAAGTAGTATAATGTGTTTTGGGGTGTATTTTTACACATACCCATGCTGGGTGGGAGAAATCTCTCTGTAAATGGACAATTGTGTGTAAAAAAAATCAAACAATTGTCATTTACAGAGATATTTCTCCCAACCAGCATGGGTATGTGTAAAAATACACCCCAAAACACAATAAACTACTTCTCCTGAGTACGGCAATACCACATGTGTGGCACTTTTTTGCACCCTAACTGCGCTAAGAGGCCCAAAGTCCAATGAGTACCTTTAGGATTTCACAGGTCATTTTTGTTTCAAGACTACTCCTCACGGTTTAGGGCCCCGTAAAAATGCCAGGGCAGTATAGGAACCCCACAAGTGAGCCCATTCTAGAAAGAAGACACCCAAAGGTATTCCGTTAGGAGTATGGTGAGTTCATAGAAGATTTTATTTTTTGTCACAAGTTAGCGGAAAATGACACTTTGTGAAAAAAAACAATTAAAATCAATTTCCGCTAACTTGTGACAAAAAATAAAATCTTCTATGAACTCACCATACTCCTAACGGAATACCTTGGGGTGGCTTCTTTCTAAAATGGGGTCATTAGTGGGGTTCCTATACTGTCCTGGCATTTTAGGGGCCCTAAACCTCGAGGAGTAGTCTTGAAACAAAAATGACCTGTGAAATCCTAAAGGTACTCATTGGACTTTGGGCCCCATAGCGCAGTTAGGGTGCAAAAAAGTGCCACACATGTGGTATCGCCGTACTCAGGAGAAGTAGTATAATGTGTTTTGTGGTGTATTTTTACACATACCCATGCTGAGTGGGAGAAATCTCTCTGTAAATGGACAATTGTGTGTAAAAAAAAATCAAACAATTGTCATTTACAGAGATATTTCTCCCAACCAGCATGGGTATGTGTAAAGATACACCCCAAAACACAATAAACTACTTCTCCTGAGTACGGCAATACCACATGTGTGGCACTTTTTTGCACCCTAACTGCGCTAAGAGGCCCAAAGTCCAATGAGTACCTTTAGGATTTCACAGGTCATTTTTGTTTCAAGACTACTCCTCACGGTTTAGGGCCCCGTAAAAATGCCAGGGCAGTATAGGAACCCCACAAGTGAGCCCATTCTAGAAAGAAGACACCCAAAGGTATTCCGTTAGGAGTATGGTGAGTTCATAGAAGATTTTATTTTTTGTCACAAGTTAGCGGAAAATGACACTTTGTGAAAAAAAACAATTAAAATCAATTTCCGCTAACTTGTGACAAAAAATAAAATTTGCGTTTTTGCCTGCGTTTTTCAGAAGTCAGTATCCCAGAGGACTCTGCAATCTCCTGATTCCTGTTGAAATGTAAACTAGAAAAAAAACAAAGGCTTCTTTAGCCAATCAGCAATTACAAGAAAAACGCAAACGCACAAAAAACGCAGGCAAAAGCGCATGCGTTTTTAAAACTACATGCACTTTAAAAACGCATGCGCTTGCGATTTTGCTTGCGTTTTTCAGTGTGTACAGGCCCTTAATCTGCATATCTTTGGAAAAGGCACTGTAGTGACTTATAGTAGAATGCTGTAAATTATTCAGGATACCCACTTTTCCTGGTTTCAGCATCAGAAACGCTTCCTATATCATTGTATATTGGTATGTATCCCCCTCTCCCAGTGAGGCTTAGCCTAGGATGTTTAGTTATGTGGAATTCTTCTCCCAAAGCATTCTGGGAGCCCAGTCATTATTTTAACTGGCTTTGGAATTTTCAGAAACACTCCACAGAGCTGCACCTAGCAGAACTAAAGATGTGATAAATTTCAAAAGTAAAATCAGGGCGAGGAAACATTTTACAGTGAGCAAACATTCAATATTGTTAAAAAAAAAAAAAGCAATTTAATTAATTTTCATTACAGTTTCTCTTTAAAACTCCAACAAACACATACTGTATGCATGTTGTGTATGTATGTATCGTATATACACGCATATAAGCCGACCCGCATATAAGCCGAGGTACCCACTTTTCCCTCAAAAACCAGGAAAAAGTGATTGACTCGCGTATAAGCCCCCTCCCCAGTATAGCCCCCTCCACAGTAGCCAGGTGTGCCCCCAGTACAAGTTAGCCCCCCTCCCCATAGGCAGATGTGCCCCAAGGATGATACAGCTGTGTCTCAAAGCCCCACTAGATGGCGTCATAGATATGATACACAGCGATTGCCACACTGAAAGAATTTCCGATCATTGCACTGCTGGCACGTTGCTTGTATGCTCCGTTCCACAAGCCAGGGGACACAGGTAGTCCTAAGCAGCGCACTCTGCACATCATGTTGCAGGGGATGGGAGGCATGGACACAGCAGGGAGCCACTAGCAAAACCTGCCAGTAACAAAACCTGCTCCACCACCTGTTCTGCTCCACTGACTCGCATATAAGCCGAGGGGGTAACTTTTCAGCACATTTTTGGTACTGAAAAATTAGGGTTATATGCGAGTATATACAGTATGTATGTGTCTACATCCTTTGGACATGTAGTATACCTGCTGGCAGGGAGTTTGTGTCTCCGATATATTTGTGTTTGGGCTCTGAACAAGAAAACATTATTTTCTCTCATTCTGTTAAGCAATAAAGCTTTTTTTTTTTTTGACAACCATCTCATTTGACTACATTGATTTAAATGTATGGCGAAGGGGATTTTTGTAAACAATTGGTTAAATTTCTCAACTCAGTAGCACAAGCTTAAAATCAAACATGTAGTTTATCCAGCTCTGCATGCCTTTTTAATTGCAGCAAATGCTTGGCTGAGCACATCTGTATTGAGTTGTTTGGCTCTCTTTTTACTCAAAGTGCTGAGTCCCTGTAGGTGCATGTGAGTAAAAGGCCTGATATCACCAGACAAGCACAAATTTCACCCACTAATGAAAAGGAACTTCAAATCTCTGTTCTCTAAAATGAGCTAATAGTTTTAGTCAATAGTGGCAGAAAGTGCTTCAGAGCAATACTTAGAATGAACTTGCTGAATCCTGTGGTACAGTTGTTTCCTTTTTCCTATGAATTTTAAACCGCAGCAGTTGTAGCATTTTACTTAAAGGACACCTGAAGTGAGAGCGATATGTAGGCTGCCATATTTATATCAATGCAAACTGCCTGGCTGTCCTGCTGATACTCTGACTAATACTTTTAGCCATAAACCCTGAATAAGCATGCAAATGAGATGTTTGATTAATGCACGGCTGTGAAGGAAGTCTCCAATCCTCGCAGGCATGGCGGAGAGGTAAGCCTGCTGCAGATTAACACCCGGGGGGGGGGGCAGCAACCACATGGGGGAGGGAGATAAGGCACACGGCGGGAGCGGGCATAGTATACACTCGCAGGGGACACGCAGCCGAACACATAACAGGCATCTGGAGAGGGCAGAGGCACACGTCAGGTGCAGCCACAGTTTACACACACGGGGGACACAGGCACATAGGGCAGGCATGAGGGACACATGAGGCATTCATAGGTGACACAGAGGACACATGGGGACACAGGCACATCGGGCAGGCATGAGGGACACATAGAGGACACAGGGCATGCATGGGTGACACAGAGGACACATGGGGGACACAGGCACATGGGGCAGGCATGAGGGACACACAGAGGACACATGGGGCATGCAGGGTTGCCACAGAGGACACATGGGGCAGGTATGGGGGACACAGAGGACACATAGGGCATGCATAAGGGACACATAGGGCAGGCACGGGTAACACATGGGGCATGTATGAGGGACACAAAGGACACATGGGGCAGGTATTGAGGACACAGAGGACACATGGGGAGACAATGGGACACAGGAGGACACTTAGAGCAGACATGGGAAACACAATGGTGGAGACATGAGGCACCATTTGAGGGATAACATGTACAAGACGCTCCTGGAATTTGGACGCACCAGGTGTAGTATTTTTCTTTTCTCTGGTCTTTTCCCTCTAAACCTGGGTGTGTCTTATATTCCGGAGCGTCTTATACGGCGCGAAACACGGTAGCTCTAAAGGTTTTGGAATCACTGAAGAGACAACAGTGCCCAAATGTATGCACCTGCCTAATTTTATTTAAACAATTTTTGCGCACTGTCTGTAAATGCAATAAACATCATTTCACTTCTTAAATATCACTGTGTCTGTCTCCTATATTATATATTTAACTGACATTTTTTATCGTAACAACCAACGATTTATGCAGGAAAATCATGACAATTAACAATGTTGCCCAAACTTTCGCATCCCACTGTAGGTATATTTGGTATATTTTGCTAATGGTAAGCCGAATCCTATTTTAACATGTGCCTCCCTCCCCCCCCCCCCCCCCTTTACTGATGCCTAACCATAACTAACACGCCCATACTGATACTTAACCTTAACCGACATTTCCACTGATCCCCAATCAACCCTCTCACTGATGCCTAACCGTAACCAACCACCCTCCCCATGATCCCTAATGGACCCCGCATGGATGCCTAATGCTAACTCCCACTGCAGCTCATTTAAACTGAGGCAGCAAATAATGGGCAAATAGCCACAAACATCGGTGCCTATAGGGCACCCACCCAAGAATCCATTGTGCACCCGGTGCCCAAATGTCCTATTTTGCTGCCACCCCCCCCCCCCCCCACCCCCACCCCTTCTAATTGTCTAACACATTGCTATCCTACCTGCCTTTGTCACAAAGTAATGTTATCTGTAATAATACCTATCCCCCCAGATTGCAATGTTACACTGCAAGGAGCAGCCACTGCTTGGGTACGTTATATCCAGCTCATTCAAAAAGCTATTCGGTTAGGAAACTATTGCACTTTATTATTACAATCAGTATAGGTTGCACACAGAAGCCTTGAGCTGTGTTTGTTTCGCATTATCTCCCGCACTTAGTGGATAAAAAAAAAGAGTTTGTCGCCAAAAGAGTTAAAAAAAAAACACTGGGGTTTCAGAGCAAAGTGAAAGTAAGTCTATCAAAGCTTTCAAGTCTAAAACAAGGAAAGTAAAAAAAAAAATGGAGTTAATTATTATGTGCTGGAGCAGAGAGGAAATATTTTGACTTCAATTCCATATACAGTGGCTTGCAAAAGTATTCGGCCCCCTTGAAGTTTTCCACATTTTGTCACATTGCTGCCACAAACATGAATCAATTTTATTGGAATTCAACGTGAAAGACCAATACAAAGTGGTGTACACGTGAGAAGTGGAATGAAAATCATACATGATTCCAACATTTTTTTTTACAAATAAATAACTGCAAAGTGGGGTGTGCGTAATTATTCGGACCCCTTTCATCTGAGTGCAGTCAGTTGCCTATAGACATTGCCTGATGAGTGCTAATGACTTAATAGAGTGCACCTGTGTGTAATCTAATGTCAGTACAAATACAGCTGCTCTGTGAGGGCCTCAGAGGTTGTCTAAGAGAATATTGGGAGCAACAGCACCATGAAGTCCAAAGAACACACCAGACAGGTCAGGGATAAAGTTATTGAGAAATTTAAAGCAGGCGTAGGCTACAAAAAGATTTCCAAAGCCTTGAACATCCCACGGAGCACTGTTCAAGCGATCATTCAGAAATGGAAGGAGTATGGCACAACTGTAAACCTACCAAGACAAGGCCATCTACCTAAACTCACAGGCCGAACAAGGAAAGCAATGATCAGAAATGCAGTCAAGAGGCCCATGGTGACTTTGGACGAACTGCAGAAGTCTACAGCTCAGGTGGGGGAATCTGTCCATAGGACAACTATTAGTCATGCACTGTACAAAGTTGGCCTTTATGGAAGAGTGACAAGAAGAAAGCCATTGTTAACAGAAAAGCATAAGAAGTCCCGTTTGCAGTTTGCCACAAGCCATGTGTTGGACACAGCAAACATGTGGAAGAAAGTGCTCTGGTCAGATGAGACCAAAATGGAACTTTTTGTCCAAAATGCAAAACGGCATGTGTGGCGGAATACTAACACTGCACATCACTATGAACACACCATCCCGAATGTCAAATATGGTAGTGGCAGCATCATGCTCTGGGGGTGCATCTCTTCAGCAGGGACAGGGAAGCTGGTCAGAGTTGATGGGTAGATAGATGGAGCCAAATACAGGGCAAACTTGGAAGAAAACCTCTTGGAGTCTGCAAAAGATTTGAGACTGGGGCGGAGGTTCACCTTCCAGGAGGACATCGACCCTAAAGATAAAGCCAGGGCAACAATGGAATGGTTTAAAACAAAACATATCTACTGTATGTGTTAGAATGGCCCAGTCAAAGTCCAGATCTAAATCCAATCGAGAATCTGTGGCAAGATCTGAAAACTGCTGTTCACAAATGCTATCCAACTAATCTGACTGAGCTGGAGCTGTTTTGCAAACAAGAATGTGCAAGGATTTCAGTCTCTAGATGTGCTAAGCTGGTAGAGACATACCATAAAAGACTGGCAGCTGTAATTGCAACAAAACGTGATTCTGGGGGCCGAATAATTACGCACACCCCACTTTGCAGTAATTTATTTGTAAAAAATTTTGGAATCATGTATGGTTTTCGTTCCATTTCTCATGTGTACACCACTTTGTATTGGTCTTTCATGTGGAATTCCAATAAAATTGATGCATGTTTGTGGCAGTAATGTGACAAAATGTGGAAAACTTCAAGGTGGCCGAATACTTTTGCAAGCCACTGTAAAAGGCCATGTTACACCTATAGGGCTTGATTCACAAAGCGGTGCAAAGTGTTTGCACGCCTGTGAAAAGCCCTTTATCACGCCTAAACTCAGTTTAGGCGTGATAAGAAGAAACTCGCGCGATCTCCCGCGCGCAAAGTTTTGCGCGCGTAGCGCACCGCGCTGCGCGCGCAGTGTGCCGTGCTTCGCGCGCAGCGTCCATTGAGCCCTATGGGACTTTGCGCGCGCAGCACGGTGCGCTACGCGCGCAAAACTTTGCGCGCGGAAGCTTCGCGCGAAGAGCAGCACAAATCGGTGATAACTCAGCTTTGCACGGCTTATCACGCCTAAAGTCTTTTAGGCGTGATAACTGAGTTATCACCGCTTTGTGAATCGAGCCCAAAGTCTTGAAGCAAATATTTGTGACTGCTGATCCCAGACAATACACATCGCTCTCTGCGAGTGTTTAGAGGAGCCAAACTCCCACTTCCTTTGCAGGAACTTTTGCACAGCAGCAGACAGATCTTTGCTTCCAAGCAAACATTGCCTTGATAAAGGGGTCCTACATGGCTCCGAAACGTTGGCCATATTTTTTACATGGAACCAACAAAGACTAACTTTAGATCCCTCTTTTCAGCTGTTGCACTCCCCTTAAAGACTATGGGCTTGATTCACAAAGCTGTGCTAACTGTTTAGCACAGGTGTGCTAAACAGTTAGCACGTGAAGTGTCGTTCGTGGACTTTTGCACGCGCAAAGTGCCGTGATTCGTGCGATCGCGGACTTTTGCGCGCGCAATTTGCCGCAAATTGCGCACGCAAAGGTCCGTGATCGCGTGAATCGCGGCACTTTGCGCGCGCAAAAGCCTGCGAACGGCACTTTACGTGCTAACTGTTTAGCACACCCGTGCTAAACAGTTAGCACGGCTTTGTGAATCAAGCCCTATAGGTTTGATCCTTTAGTGAGTGCGAGACAATACTACCAATGTGCAGCTATACTACAAGTCTGCTGCTGGTGCGACACATATGCAGCTGCATTGGAAAATATTAGAATGTTACTTTATGGAACAAAAAATATATAAAAAAAGACAAAATAAAACTTACAGGCACAGCTAAGCAAATATTTTAACACTTACTTTGCCATTAGTTAAACCAGTTCATCATCTTTATCTTGCTATTTTCAGCAGCATTCGACTAAGTGAATCCAGTGATGAGAAAAATAGAAAAAGCTATTTTCAAAGTCTTTTTATACCAACACTGTCTAATGGGAAACTGAAATGCTTTCCGTTAGTGTTCTACAAATATAGTTTTGGAAAGCTTACAAGTTTATGCTGCTATTTTGTATTAAATTTTAACGTTTTTTTATACTGTTGGACATATTTTCAAGGCCTTTTTTTATAACCCCGCTATAAGATACAGCTGACCAGTGCTCTAGCTCAGGAGCTCCAAGTGTCAGCTTCAAACATTAAACTTTATAAATGAATGTGTAATGTTTTGGTACATTCGTATTAGACCTCCGAACAAATGTAACTGCTTTGATTCCCACAACAAAATACCAACAGCTGATTCAAAAATCTGTCCTCTGCCTGACACTTACCTTCTCTCTCTTCTGCCTAATATTATCCGCTCCTGTTCTGTGCCTAACACTAACCTCCCCCTGTCCTCTGTCTGTCTGACAATAACCACCCCTCTCCAACGCCTAATACTAATCTCTCCTCTTGAATGCCTAATGCATACACGGCCCAGATTCCTCGTATCAATCGAGCCGCTGATGGCTCGATTGATAATATCCGACAGGTCCGATGACCTTCCGGATAGATTCCCCGCTCCGATCCCCGCCGGCGGGGACGAGTGGGAATCGATCCACGCGGATGAGGGGGGACGTGACGGGGGTCGATCCGGCGGCTAATCGGCCGCCGGATCGACCTGTGTATGCCCAGCATAACATTAACCTCTCCGATGCCTTACACTAACCTCTCCTCTCCAATGCCTAACATTAACCTCTCTGATGCCTAAAGGTGGCCATACACTTATAGATTTGCAGCAGATTTAACCATCAGATAGATTTCTGTCAGATGCATGTCAAGTTGAATTACATCTATTGGAAATCTATATAAATGCATTAGATCCAATGCAACTCTATGGGCCATTGATCTGCTGCTATTAGCAGATTGACCTAGATTTTTCAATCGCTCAGTTAGATCGAATCGATTGAAATCGGCTAAAAATCGATCGATCGATTGATTTGATTGAATCAATTTCTGATCAATCGATCAATTCTATAGAATCAATCGATCGATCAATGGCTGAAATCGACCAGTGTATCGGCCCCCTAACACTAACCTCTCCTCTCCAATGCCTAACATTACCCTCTCTGATGCCTAACACTCACATCTGCTCTCCAATGCCTATTGCCTAACATTAACCTCTCCGATGCCTAACATTAACCGGTCTGATGCCTAACACTAACCTCTCCTCTCCGATGTCTAACATTAACCTCTCTGATGCCTAACACTAACCTCTCCGATGCCTAACATTAACCGGTCTGATGCCTAACACTAACCGGTCTGATGCCTAACACTAACCTCTGCTTCTCTGCTTCTCAGATGCCTATTGCCTAACATTAACCTCTCTTATGCCTAACACTAACCTCTCCAATGCCTAACATTAACCGGTCTGATGCCTAACACTAACCTCTCCTCTCCGATGCCTAACATTACCCTCTCTGATGCCTAACACTAACTTCTCCTCTCCGATGCCTAACATTACCTTCTCTGATGCCTAACACTAACCTCTCCTCTCTGATGCCTAACATTAACCTCTCTGATGCCTAACACTAACCTCTCCGATGCCTAACATTACCCTCTCTGATGCCTAACACTAACCTCTCCTCTCTGATGCCTAACACTAACCTCTCCTCTCTGATGCCTAACATTAACCTCTCTGATGCCTAACACTAACCTCTCCTCTCCGATGCCTATCATTACCCTCTCTGATGCCTAACACTAACCTCTCCTCCTCTATGCCTAACACTAACCTCTCTGATGCCTAACACTAACTTCTCCTCTCCAATGTCTAACATTACCCTCTCCAATGGCTAACACTAGCTCTTCTAATGACATTCTCTCCCTGATGCTAATAGCAGCTGCCGTAGAGACATTTTTTATATTTAGCTGAATTAAAAATTGTTATTCTAGTTTGTGTTTATATAGTGCAGTATAGTATAGTGCAAATAGTATTTATTCATATTACTTACTGTCCCTCAGAGAAGCTCACAAACTAATCCCTACCATAGCCACAGTCGTATGTCCCTAATGCCAATTTTTGAGGAAAGCCAATGAACTTACCAATATGTTTTTGGGATGTAGAAGAAAGTCATAGTGCTCAGAAAATAGCCACACAAAATGAAGAGAGCATGCAGCCTCCTGGGAAGTGGACCTGTCACCATGCTGCCTACATAGTATATAGCATACAATGTTACTAAATGGTGTGTGATCAAGTTTTAAAATGTCTTTAAACTTACTGTCTTTAAACTTACCAAGCGTATTTACTATATACACAGCTTAGATTTAACTATGTGGGGTCCCAAGGAGGTTAATTCTGTTTTTGGGTGTGTAGAAATATCCTAAAAAAAGCTTTACTGGTTCTTTAACACTACAGTATATCCAGAATCTTGTAAACTAAAAGATGTTCTCCTTTCATGGGTTGCCCTCAAAGCCACATTAAATGATCTTTCCCAATTCCTGTGAAGATTCAGCATTAAATCACTTTTAATAGAGATATTTGCAGCTGACACTTGCTCCTTACAAAAAGCTTTTGCAGCAGAAAGTCTCTTGGAATGAGCAGTCTGTAGCAGTGATTTATATAAAGTGTTTTGTTCTTTGTGTTCATTGTGTGAAACTGGACTTAAATATCACATGTTTGAAGTCTGAACCGCCAATCAACTAATCTGTTCTTGAATGAATCTCCAGTTTGGAAAATTCATTTGCTTGTGCATAGCAATAAAAATGGCTGGATTGATTTTATTGAACTATTTTTCAGTAAATAATGAGGATTACCCTGTGTATTGATCTGCAACTTAATTAAACAGCATTCTTCTTCCATTTTGCAGAAAGTCAATCCCATTTTACTGCTACATCCATGTCTACGATCATGCATCCATTAGGAATGAAGGTTTAAATAGATGCATAGTAGGAAGCCTTGCTAATACATCCAATACAGTTAGGAGCCAGTATCATCCCGGACCATTGTTCAATGTGATGTGATAGATTTGGCTTTACAACTGACATGCTAAACCTGCCAGACAGATTCTTGCAGCATAAAATAGCAGCATAGATGGCACTAGTCCGCCATGGTACAATGGTAGTCCCTTAACACCTGTGCCACGTCTACTTATTTCAACTAGTGAGTAAATGGAAATCTTCCCTTAGGCTGCTTTCACAGTGGGACGTTACAGGCTCACGTTAGAGCAGCCTGTAACGCAGCCCAATTTACAGTAATGAAAAATCAATGGGCTGTTCACAGTGTAACACTGGACGTTCAAAGAAACTGCAGCATACTGTAAGTTATATGTGGTTTAGCTGCGTTAGACTGTTTGTACATGCTCAGTAAGGGGAGAGTCTGCTATTGTTCCTAGCCACATGGCTAATTAATATTCACTGCACTGTAGTGTTGTCCAGATCATGAACGATTCAGATCTTTGATCCGGATCTTTTTTGTGAGTCGAATCATCCGGATCATCACAATGAAGGATTCGGTTCACAGTGGATGTCTGGAAGAAACAGGAACTGCAGCTTCTGTGCACAAGCACAATCTTCCTGCTGCATCTCTCCCTTCCCCATTAACACCCTCAATGTGCCCTCATTCTCCTGCACCTCTCACTCTGCTGCACCCCTGCTTCCTGCTTCCCTAGTAAAATGATTCAAAGATTCGGTTCAAAGATCCAGATGTTTTCAATGATCCGATTCTAATCATCCGAATCATTGAAAAGATCCGGACTTCCCAGGATAGCACCAAGAGCCTCATAACGCAGCTCAATCTGACGTCCAACTTCAAACACCACCATGCGCTGCATTAGGGGCCCGTTATGCGACCTTAACGTCCCCCAAAACGCAACGTCTTGGTGTGAAAGAGGCCTTAAGGTGGAACTTTGGTGTAAAAATAAAACCCATGCTATCAGCACAGGCAGCAGACGTTACAACAAAGTAAAAGTGAAAAATGTCTAAATATTGTGTCATAAAATCCAGGTTGTGTTGGTTTAGCCATGCCCCTTCCTGAAAACTGCCATTACAGTTTTCTGCCTCTGCCAAGACTGCTAAGGGATCGTGTCATCTGTGGGCAGGAGATGACTCATAGTGTGTCCTACAGGACCAGTGCTGCTATAGAGGCAAATGGGACTATTGGGCCCCCAGCTTGTGCTCTCCTGGACCCCTGCACTGTTTTTGCAGCATAGCAACTCACCTGTACCAACACGCTGGTCTGTCCATACTCCCCATCTTTATTCCCACTTGTTGACTCTTCTCCATGACCTGTCACATGTCATTACGGATAACATGCACCGGGTAATGGAGGAACCCTTGTGAGGATGGAGATTACAGCACAAATTAAGGGAGCAGCAGGGTGGGACAAGTGAGTTGTTATGCTGCTAAAATTGGTGCAGCTGGCCCGGGGAGCACATTCAAGTTCAAGGGGGGAATTGGTAGAGGGGCAGCTAGTTTGGGGGCCCTGGGTGGTGAATTTGCTGAGGGGGAAGGTGGGTTAAGGGGGGCCCTCCAGGTTTACAGAGAAGGGAGGTGATGAGAGAAGTAGTGCAGTGCCACAATACTTCCCTACTGCTTAATGAAGTACTCACCCATTGCTGCCTTTGGGGAAAATAAGAGAGGGGGAGCACTCATAGAAAAGGTCATCCTAATTAATGTTTTAATAACACTGTATGGATAGTATGATAATAACAATTGACAGCAAACTCTTTTTTGGTTTTCTTTTTTTCTTTCATTCTGCCCAAAACATCAGTGCCACGCAGCTGCTTCATGTGGATTGCAGCCTGTACACTTATAACACTATTAAAAAAATACATTAACTAGGGAGGAATATTAACCATATCAAACATATTTTTATTCACTCTCTAAGCTACACAAAAACAATTTTCGATTAAATGATGAATAATTACATTTAGGGCTGATTCACACTACAAGAGCTTTTCTAAGCGCTATGTGATTGTAAAAGCTCTTGCTAATGTTATCCTGTGTGTGTGTTCTCACTGGAGCGCTGTGGTTTTGTAAAAATCCCCCATAGCATTGCATTAGCAAGAGCTTTTACAATGTCTAGCGCTTAAAAAGCTCTTGTTGTGTGAACCAGCCCTAATCCATGTTTTATAAAGTAAATATTTTTAATGCCTGAGGAAATGTATTTTATTATTTCACCATAACAGACATTCACTGCATATGAGAGAAACGAGTAGGGTTGCTCGGCAGATTCCGCGGAATGGAGATTTCCGTGATTCCGGTCGGAAATTGGTAATTCCGTTCCGGTGAGCCGGAACGGAACATCTATAGCGGTAATCGGAAATAGCGGAATTTCTATGCGGAATTCCGTCTGAATTTAATCAGAAGCGTGTAAAAGCTGCATTTACTGTTAGGCAGAATTTTTAAGCCAATCAGAAGGATCGGTAGGGATAGTCCCATCACAGAAGTTTAAAACATGCTGATTTCTGCATTAAAATCTGAATTTCTGCACCAATTAGAGTCTTAACAAAAAACCAACCAATCCTACGTTAGTAACCAGCTCCTAGTTACCTATCATCAGTTATCCCACCCATTCTGTATATAAGAGAGGTGTGACAGTCACGAAGCTTGTGGATTTCAGTCTGCTGTTTAGGAGAGAGGAGAGACAGACCCATATTAGTTGTTTCAACATAAAACAATAGTCTTTTTAAAGACTGTATATAAAACAAAAGTCTTTTTAGACTTTGAGAGAGAATTAGACTGAGTGTGAGCTATTAGTAGTAGTAGCTAGGTGTATTTGTGAGAGAGTGACAGTAGATTGTTAGTTTGAGTGATATATTGTAGTGTAGTGTGCTAGTAGTTGCTGTGTGGAGAGGGTTAGAGAGAGCCAGCCAGGCCGCAGGCTTAGTGTTTTACAGAGTGAGAGAGTTAGGTGATTGATTAGTTGAGTGTAGTGCAAGTTTTATTTATTTTTTTTGTTTTCCAAGTTCATTTTTTTTTGTTTTCTTTATTTTGTTTTTTATTTATTTTCTTTATTTCACCCCCTTATTTTCTTATCTGTTTTTTAGTTCAATTTAGGTGGATTTATTTTACTTTGGTTCTGTCGCTCATACCCCTTCCCCAATAAACTTTTTGGCCCCAAAACAATGGAGCGAGAGAAGCAGCAATTTCCTGCCACTCCTAAAAGAAATTGGAGTGATGGTGGTGTTGGTGGATCACGTCAAGTACGTGATCAGGTTGAGGGTGGCAGCAGCAGTAGGAAGTGTTCCGCCCTGATCAGAGATGTCTTCCCTGTGTTTGCACCCAGGAAAATTTTGACAGAGCAGCAGGCGAAAGAATTGTTGATTATTTTGAATAGGAACTATCTACCCAATGCGAGGAAATTGAAGCTAGTTGCAGCGGAGCTGGGAAAAAAGTGCGCAGGCAGCTAGTGGACAAAAAGGGCGCCGCCATTCACTCCCATAATAAATAACGTTTAATGGGCGCCGAGCAGGAAAAAAGGGCGCCGGAGCTAAATAAAGTTTACAAACGGCGCCCTTAGCTAAATAAAATTTACAAACGGCGCCCGGATATGTTTAATGATTTATAACTGAGCTTGTGGTGATTTACGTTTATAAAATGCACCCGTGCCGAATAACGTTTATGAAAATACTAAACATATTTATCTTATTTAAATAATTAAAACATTATTTAAAGTTTTATCCCTTACTGTTTGTAAAACATTATTATTCACAAAATAAATCCATCAGTACGTAACGTAAATTGCAAAATATTTTTTGCATCCACAATTAGTAAAACATTATTATCCACATAATAAAGGGGGGTCTTAGGTTTAGGCACCACCAGGGGGGTCTTAGGTTTAGGCACCAACAGGGGGGTCTTAGGTTTAGGCACCAACAGGGGGGTCTTAGGTTTAGGCACCAACAGGGGGGTCTTAGGTTTAGGCACCAACAGGGGGGTCTTAGGTTTAGGCACCAACAGGGGGGTCTTAAGTTTAGGCACCACCAGGGGGGTCTTAGGTTTAGGCACCAACAGGGGGGTCTTAGGTTTAGGCACCAACAGGGGGGTCTAGGGGTTAGGGGTAGGTACAGGGAGAGTTACTTAGGCACCAACAGGGGGGGTCTTAGGTTTAGGCACCAACAGGGGGGTCTTAGGTTTAGGCACCAACAGGGGGGTCTTAGGTTTAGGCACCAACAGGGGGGTCTTAGGTTTAGGCACCAACAGGGGGGTCTTAGGTTTAGGCACCAACAGGGGGGTCTTAGGTTTAGGCACCAACAGGGGGGTCTAAGGGTTAGGGATAGGTACAGGGAGGGTTCTGTGTAAGAGTAGGCTTAGGTATAGTTTTACTAAAATTTTAGTAACAATTACTAATGTTTTACAACACTTATTACGAACGTAGTTATATTTATATCATCGTTATAAAGAATATTTTCAGATTTTATTATAAGAACAAACCATAAATGAAGGTTATTCACAATAATATACAATTATAACAATTAAACATATATTATTGTTTTTTTAATAAACGTAATTATAAGTTTAACTTTTGAAACAGGGAAGATTAACATTTTCACAATTCCCGATTTCATAAACATTATTTAATGATTTATAATTTTGTTAAACATTATTTGTAAACGAAATATAGCACACTATTTTTATAAACTCTATTAATGATTAATTATTATTTAGAGTTTACACCCCGCGCCCTTTTTGTCCGGGCGCCCTTTTTGTACGTACGCAGTTGCAGCAGCACCAGTAGTGGCCAGGTTCCTCATGACCAGAACCCGACCGCAGCTGCTTCTCTTGATGAGGTTGCTTCCTCCCAGTACTCTCCTCCAGAATTAAAGCACACCTATGTCGATGAGAGAGGTGTGCAGAAGGATTGGGATGAGGCATTGGAAGAGACCATGGGACCAAGGTCCCAAGAAGTGGTGGGTTCTGTGGTGACAAAAATGGCCCCTGTGCTTTCTTCATCCAGTAATCCATCACAACTGGGAGCTTGTGTCACCACCAATCAACATAACCACCAGTCAACTACAGAGGTGTTTCGTGACCAGGTGGAGGGTCCAGAAAAGTCACTTATGGGTTCCAGTGCTTTGGTTGAACTGGATGATGTTTTGGATGAAGAGGCGGCTGATCCAACGTGGTCACTATCTGGGGGGTTAGGCACTAGCAGGTGTGAGCAGCATAGAGAAACAGAGCAGACGGTTGGCCAGCAGCCTGCAAGTGCTTTCCCATCTGTCAGTACCCACCAGTCCAATGCTGAGCATCAACGTGCTAGAACAGGTCACACCACTGCTCCACGTGCACGCACGTCCCCTGCATGGAATTATTTTACTGTTCTGGAAGAGGATGAATCCAGGGCAGTCTGTTCTGTGTGCCGTAAATCGGTGAGCAAATGCAAATCGGGCAGCGGGTTTGGCATTCAGGGCTGATAAGCCATCTGCACAACCACCACAGACGGGAGTTCGAATATGTAAAGAATTACAATAAGATTGGTGGAGGAAAAGCAGCAGCAACAGGCCCCTCCTCTTCTTTTTCTAGTCGTCCTGTCCATATCCAACCTGCTGAGTCCCATTTTACTTCAAATCCCTCTGCATGCCAGGCTGGAAGAGGGCTCCAGACCTCGGCAAGCACCTCATCATCACCCTCGTTGTTTTCCTCTGAATCACCAGTGTTCCAGCGTCAGGCCTCTGTGCCAGAAATGTTGCAGAGGAAGCTTTGTTTCCTGCAAGTGATCCTTTTGTTGTCAAAAATAATGCGCTCCTGTCAAAGCTGTTGGGCCAACAGCTGCTGCCCTACCAGTTTGTGGACTGTGCCCCCTTCCGCAGACTGATGAACAGTGTTGCTCCACAATGGCGGATCCCCAGCCGCCATTATTTTGCCAGTAATGCTATCCATGCCCTTCACCAGCACATTGTGGAGTGTGTCGGCCGGTCTATAGATCACGCTGTCGTGGCAAGGTGCACTTCACTATGGATGGCTGGAGCAGCAAGCATGAGCAGGGGACATATCTAACTACTAAGTAACCTAGGTGTAGTGGTGTCTGATAATGGTGCTAACATGCTGCCCGCTATTTCTGAAGGTGGCTACACTCACTTACCTTGCTTGGCCCACGTCTTCAAGCTTGTAGTCCAGAAGTTCTTACGGACTTTTGATGGGTTGAAGGAAGCTGTGGCCTCAGCATGAAAGGTGTCAGCCCACATCCATCGCTCCGCAACCGCCACCGCAGACTTGAAACTGCTGCAGCGCCGCCATAGCCTGCTGCAGCACAGGCTTATTTCTGATTGTCCAACGCGGTGGAACTCCACCCTCCACATGCTGGAGAGGTTTTGGGAGCAGCGAATGGCGGTCAGGCTATACCTGTCTCAGACATCTTCCTCCAGAACAGGGCCACTGGATTACATTACTGGGGACCAGTGACAGCTGATTGGACAGGTGTGTAAAGTCTTGGAGCCGTTTGAGCAGGCAACAAAATTGGTCAGTGAGGAGCACTGCAGCATATCAGAAGTGCTCCCTATTGTCTTCATGCTGGACAAGACTCTTGACAAAGTGCTTTGACAGGGGGAGGAAGCCCTACTGAACAGTCAAGTTGGGGAGTGAGTGAGCATGCTCAAGTCCTGGATGAGGAAGCAGAGCTTGTGGAAGCGGAAGAGCCCTTTGTCCGGGGGTGGGAAGAGGATTCTGATGTGGAGCTGGAGCATGACGACAGTTCTGACAGCCAGGGAGAGGTGATTAATGGCAGACATCTCTTCCCTATGGCTGTGTATATGCTCCTGTGCCTCCATAAGGACCCCCAGATGAAAACTTTAAAATCAAGGCTCGACATGTGGGTGGCCACCATCTCACATCTCAGATACCTGGTGCAAGGGGAAAATGTGGCAGTTTATACCCCCCTCCAAAGCAGACGCCAGGATGAGCCACATCCGGGATGCCCTTCTTCGTTGGGTAGAACATGCATTTCCTGAACCTGTATCCCGGGCCCAAGCTACCAAGCCTCATCATACTCAGCAAAGGTCTGGTGGTCCCACTCCCAGCAGCAGCACCAATAGCCAATCTGTAAACCTGCTGAGTATGTTGAAGGAATTTTATCAGCCAATGCCAAATACTCCTTGTAGCAGCAGCATGACAAGCGGGCAAAGTAGTCACCGCCAGCGGCTGGCCCATATGGTGAATGATTACTTGGGGTCGGCCAGTGCTCCAGACAATACGGAGAGTAATGATGACCCCATGCTCAGTATGCACTGGAGGTTCTTGCATGCCCCACCACCAGTGTTCTTTCTGAGCGAGTATTTAGTGCTACAGGTGGGGTGGTCACCGACCAATGGACCCGTCTGTCCACAGACAATGTGGACATACTAACGTTCACAAAAATGAATGAGTCATGGATCAGTGATAATAACAAGGCCCCTCTCACTGATTCATGATGAAGAATAGACAGACTAAATTAAAATGTTGCTGTTTTTCAAGCCTCAAATGGTCTCCCTCTCAAACTCTGCTGCCTATCACTATCATCGCATATTTTTGCATTTTAAAATCATAAAAATGCTGCTTTTGCAGCTGTCCGACGTTATATTTTATCCTAACCCTAAGCTTTTGGCCAACTACTACTCCTGCTGCTCCCAAAAAATGTGTAATGACTGCCGTGGAACCACCTCTAGGTCCCATGGAATCAGGAATTCTTTATTTCGCCAAGCATGACTGGGTCATGCCCGGAATTGGGTTTGGCACAGTACATATAGCTCAAGAGACAACGATAGGAAGCATAGAACAGCAGAACAGAAGTTACACTCAACTTATATACAGAGGGCAAGCAATTACATTCACATTATATTGCACTAACATTTGCATTCCATGCCAGATCAACAGTTATACTGTCCCGTAACAGTTCAAAAGTCATGGAATGGCTTGTTCTTAGTTATTGTGCACTGATGGGAGTATGTGGAGGGAATTTAGGAGGCTGACGGCCGAGGGAAAGAAAGAGTTACTGTGTCTGGCAGTCCTTGTGGAGATGGCCCGAAGCCTCCGTCCCAGTGGGAGCTGACAGAAGTAGCGGTGACCCGGGTGAGCAGGGTCGTTAGCAATCCTCAGCGCCCTCGATCCCAGCCTTCTCTTGTGTAGGAGGTCAAGTGGGGGAAGAGGTCTTCCAATGATCCTCTCCGTTGCCCTGATGACATTCTGAAGTGTGAGCCTGTCGCTGGCGGTGGCGCCCGTGTACCAGACCAGGATGGAGGAGCAGAGGATCGATTCAATGGTGGCGGAGTAAAAGCTAGTCAAGATCTCTGGGACCATGCCAAACTTCCTCAGCTGACGAAGGAAGTAGAGTCTCTGCTGGGCTTTCCTTTGGATGACAGTGATGTTAGGCCTCCAGCTGAGGTTGCTGGAGATGGTAGTGCCCAGGAGATGAGCACAAGGCACTCTGGCCACTTCTGTCAGTCCCATCAATGTGAATTGGCGATGGGGTGGGTGCGGACTTCCTGAAGTCAACGATTAGTTCGACAGTTTTTGTGGTGTTAAGCACTAGCTTGTTCTCCTTGCACCATTGGGAGATTCTCTCCACCTGCTGACAGTACTCCTGGATGTTGTCCTTGGTGATGAGCCCGACAATGGTGGTGTCGTCGGCGAACTTGGTAACCTTGACCGCGTCTGCCTTGGATCTGAAGTTGTTCGTGTAGAGGGAGAACAACAGTGGAGACAAGAAACAGCCTTGAGGGGCACCTGAGTTCGTGATCATGGTTTGTGAGTGGATGCCACCCAGCCTGACAGTTTGGGACCTGTCGGTGAGAAAGTCTGTGATCCAGAGGCGCAGGCTTGGGTGCACACCAAGTGTGGCTAGTTCTTCCTGTAGGATGCGTGGACAAATAGTGTTAAATGCCGAGCTAAAGTCCAGGAATAGAATTCTGGCATACGTTCCTGGTCTGTCAAGGTGGTCATAAATGAACTCCAGACAGATGTTAATTGCGTCGTCAGTGGACCTGTTTGCTCTATACGCGAACTGATGGGGGTCTAGAATGGGCAAGGTGGAGATCTTGAGGTTGGATAGGACCACTCGCTCCAGAGGTTTCATTATGATGGACGTAAGAGCTACCGGCCTGAAGTTGTTCAGGTCAGAGACTCCCTGTTTCTTAGGGATGGGTATGGTGGTCGACCTCTTGAAACATCTGGGGACTATTCCATCACTCAGTGATTTGGCGAAGATGGTGGTGAGGATGAGAGCGTGTTGCCTGGAGCAGGTTTTCAGGCAGGCTGGGGACACGCCGTCCGGTCCAGAGGCTTTCCCTGTGTTTAGCCTTGACAGGAGTAGCAGGACATCAGCTTCGTTCACCACTAGAGGAGGACCTTGGCTCATGGTGTTCTCCTTGAGGCGAGGGGGGGGGGGTTTGGCAGATCCAGATGTACCCGTTGTCCTTCCCGCCTCTCAAACCTGCAGTAGAACTTGCTGAGTTCTTCGGCTAGCTCTGGACTGGGAGGTGCATGTTGGGGGGGGGGGGGGCACCCTAAGCCCCTTCCACACAGCTCGAGTGTCATTTGAGTGCAGGTTTTGTTCCATCCTCTCAGCATAGTCCCTTTTGGCAGCCCTTAGTTCTCGATTAAGGTCATTCCTCGCCTCCCTATAGACCTCCTGGTTGCCAGTCTTGTGTGCAATTTCTTTTCGCCTCCGCAGATGCCGTAGATTGTTGGTGAACCACGGCTTGTTGTTCGGATAGACCTTAAAGAATATGGTTGGTACGCAGGAGTATTCACAGAAGCTGATGTATGAGGCAACATTGTCTGCCCACTCGTCTATGTTTGGCGCTTTCAGGGACTCAGTCAGTGCAGTCGAAACACGCTTGGAGTTGGAGCTTGGCCTCGTCCGACCATACTTTGGCAGGATTTAAGAGTCCGTTTGGCAGATTCTAGGCGTCTCTTGTAGGTGGGGATCAGGTGGATGACACAACGGTCAGAGGAGCCAAGAGCTGCCCTTGGGACTGCTTTGTAAGCACCCTTCAGTGCTGTGTAGCAGTGGTCAAGAGTGTTCACGCCCCTGGTGGGGCACTCCACTTGCTGGTGGTACCGTGGCATCTCCTGGCGAAGATTGGCCTTGTTGAAATCGCCCATAACAATGAATAGTGAGTTTGGGAGGGACGTCTCCCATTTTGAGATGGTCTCGCTGAGGTCCAATAAGGCACCTTTGGCGTCAGCGTCGGGAGGAATGTACACACCGACAAGAACATAGGAGAAAAACTCACGTGGCGAGTATGACAGCCTGCAGTTGATGAGTATGAGTTCGAGGTCGGGGGAGCACTTCCTGGTGAGTACTGTCGTGGTGGTGCACCATGAGGAGCTGATATAGAAGCAGATACCGCCTCCTCTCATCTTCCCGGAGAGGACAGGGTCCCGGTCTGCACGGGTGAGGCTGAAACCTGGGAGGTGTAGAGAGTTCTCAGGGATGTCCTCGTGTAGCCAGGTTTCTGTGAAGCAGAGGACTGGCGTTGTCCTGCTGAGGTCCCTCCTGTCGCAGAGGAGGCACAGTTCATCCAGCTCGTTTGGGAGGGAGTGCACATTCACCAGGAGGACTGAGGGGATAGCTGATCGTAGGCCCTTCCTCTTGAGTCTCTCTCGGGTACCTGCCCGACAGCCTCTCCGTCTCTGGCCTGCTCGAGGGCCAAAGGCCGGATCCAGGACCAGTTGGATGTGATTCCAGACCAGCTTGGACAGAAGCCTGGCTACAGGGGGAGAGGGACCGCAAGGTTCCCACTGTAGGAGCTGCTCCCTGGTGTATGTAGTGCGTGTGGCAGGGGGTGGTGTAAGTGGACCCCGCTCTCCTGTGAGAGGGCAAGAGATGGGGCGCCAGCGGGGGGTAGTGAGGCATGGCATTGCCTGAGTGTCAGTCAATAGGACCAGCTAGTGGACCAGGCAGCAGAGCTGAGTTCAGCACAGGCACGCTGGCCATACACAGCACAGGGCGATTAGTGGGGCAAGGTGTAGCCAGCGGCTAGCGGGCTTCCTATGGGTGCATAGCAGGAGGTGAGGCTCGGACCAGCAGTGTGGGGCCAGGTGTAGCCAGCGGCTAGCGGAACTCCTAGGGGTGCATAGCACAAGGTGAGGCTCGGACCAGCAGTGTCAGCGGCAAAAAGTTCAGCCTAAGGCAAGAGTGGCAAGCATGTTGGGCACAACGGGCAAGAGCAGAGTTCAGCACGCTGGGCCAGACACAGCACAGGTGAGGC
This sequence comes from Hyperolius riggenbachi, assembly GCF_040937935.1. NCBI lineage: Eukaryota > Metazoa > Chordata > Amphibia > Anura > Hyperoliidae > Hyperolius > Hyperolius riggenbachi. Next base: position 288,125,713 of record NC_090649.1, read on the forward strand.
ACAGGTGAAGCCGGCGGCTAGCGGACTCGGGGGTGCACAAGCAGGAGAGTGTCTAGGAGCAAGCAGCAGTAAGACCAGCAGTGACAGTGGCAAGAGTTCAGCCTAGAGGACAGAGTAGCAAGCAGGTTGGGCCCAGGGGATCAGCAGGCACATCATAGGCAACAGGAGTAGGGAGTCCCTTACCCCTTCCGAACAGCAGACTGTAGATGGTTCAGGCAGCCTCGTGTGGGATCCGCTGCATCCGGTGATTTTGACCTCGGTGAACGAAGGGCTGGAGGCAGACTTGCCACGGTGGACCTGCAGTGCTGGGGGCACCTCCAGGTGATCTTTCCTGCGGCTGCGGGGGGGGGCAGCCAGCAACAGCGGCTGCGGCCGGCTAATGTTGCATAGTGGAGCCTGGCTGCAGTGGAGTTTGCGGCTCATAGCTTCAGTGGCGGTGTTGTTGTGCCGAGGAGGCAGCCAGCCCCCCGGAGGCAGCTGCGGTGTGTGTGCTCCCTCTTCTGTGGGCCACGTGGTGTGTGCGCTCCTTCTTCTGCGGGCCACGTGGGGGCCTAGCACGGCTGAGCGGGGCTTGCGGACGGCTCCGGCGAGGATGTCAGCGGTAGCAGGGCTCGTCTGGTGGTATCAAGTGTCTCCTCCGCGGGCAGCGATGAGTGCAGAGCTCCAGGAGGTAATGTCTGTGTGGCCCTTCCCCGTGGTAGCGCCGGCAGCAGGCCGCGGTATCCCCCCAGTGCAGCTCGCTATGACTCGGAGGCGAGCGGGGGCTGTGCGCTTGCAGGTGTGCATCACAGGCATAAGCGACCTGTGATGCGCCGAAAAAGGTAAAAAATGTAGTTGAGAAAAAGGCGAAATTGGGACAAAAGTGACAAAAAGTTAGGAGCCATGTGCCGAGGCTGCTGGCACAGCGCCATCTTGGTCTTGGTGCTCCTGCTGCTCCCAAAAATAATTGTAATGACTGCCATAAAACCACCTCTAGGTCCCATGGCCTATGCCAACTCCTGCTGCTCCCCAAAAAAATTATAATGACTGCTGTGAAAACACCTCTAGGTCCCATGGCCTACGCCAACTCCTGCTGCTCCAAAAAAAAAGGCACTAGAGAACAGCTTATACTGTACATACTGTGTGCGGCCATGGACCAGAATATGGGTGTGGTCATGGGTGGAGACAAATTTACATGAACTTAGCAGAGGTGGGACCAGTGGCGGCGCCACGCTGGGGCTTATCCAGGCTTCAGCCCCAGCTGGCGTCTCATTAGCCCCCCTTAAGGCCCCCCCCGCCGCGGAAGCAGCGCAGTGGAGGGAAAGTAGTGGGCAGTGGCGGAGAAGGGGGGCCATCTCCCCCCATTCCCTCACCTTAGGGCTCTCCCTCCCTGGCTGCATACACTGGGCACATATAACCCTGGGTACATATACTGGGCACATATACCTCTGGCTACATATACTGGGCACATATACCCCTGGCTACATATACTGGGGACATATACCCCTGACTACATATACTGGGCATATATATCCCTGACTACATATACTGGGGACACTGGCTGTTTGTCATTATGTGAATTTACTAAAAGCTGTCTCTTATGTGCATTTACTGGTGAAAAGCTGTCTCTTATTATGTGTATTTACTGGTGAAAAGCTGTCTCTTATTATGTGCATTTACTGGTGAAAAGCTGTCTCTTATTATGTGCATTTCCTGGTGAAAAGCTGTTTCTTATGTGCATTTACTGGTGAAAGGCTGTCTCGTATTGTGTGCATTTACTGGTGAAAAGCTGTCTCTTATTATGTGCATTTACTGGTGAAAAGCTGTCTCTTATTATATGAATTTACTGGTGAAAAGCTGTCTCTTATTATGTGCATTTACTGGTGAAAAGTTGTCTCTTATGTGCATTTACTGGTGAAACGCTGTCTGTCATTATGTGCATTTACTTCATATTTTTTTTTATGTAACTACATTAGCTGGTACAACTACATTAGTTAGCCCCGCCCACATGATGTCATTACCACGCCCCCTTCTCTCACGCAAATTCCCCCCTGTAAGCCCCACCTGCCAGCCCTTGTGCCCTCTTTGAGCCTCCTCAAAAATCTGAAGCTGGAGCCGCCACTGGGTGGGACATTAGATTAGGACAGTGGTGGCGAACCTTTTGGAGGCTGAGTGCCCAAACTGCAACCCAAAAGTCACTTATCTATCACAAAGCGCCAACAGCAATTTAAACTAAATGCTGTAGTAAAAACTCATACATGAACATTATGGAAAATCCAAGTTCAAAATAAACTGTGAAGATAAACAATTTCATCCATCCTACTCCTGAAAAATGTATTCATTTTTTTAGAACCTCCCAGTTTTATTTTCTGTTTTAAAAAGCTAAAGAAGTAGGTTTAATGCTATTGTCTCATATGATGATGATTCAGCTTTTCCCATAGTCTCGTAGTTAGCAATCATGTGCCACCCAACAAGACAAATTCAGCAATCATGAGGCCCCCCCATCAAGACAAATTCAGCAATCGTGAGGCCCCTATAAAGACAAATTCAGTAATCATGAGGCCCCCCAACAAGACAAATTCAGCAATGATGAGGCCCCCAACATGACAAATTCAGCAATCGTAAGGCCCCCAACAAGACAAATTCAGCAATCATGAGGCCCCCAACAAGACAAATTCAGCAATCTTGAGGCTCCCAACAAATCACGAGGACCCCAACAAGACAAATTCAGCAATCATGAGGTCCCCAACAAGACAAAAGGCATATAAATAGACAGCATTTCACATAACTAGGCAGAATGCCCCCTTAATATGGTAGACACCTCTCACCTGGCTTCTGAATTCTCCTCTACTGGCTGCTGTGCCTGGCAATACTGTTTTTGGCTGGACTGGGGATGATGTGTGGGCTGAAAGGCCTGGCTGGCGGTGATGCTGTGGCCGGGTTGGCTGTCGGTGATGCTGTGGCCGATGCTGTGGTTGGGTTGGCTGGTGGTGATGCCATGACCTGGCTGGCGGTAATGTTGGGCTGTGCTTGGCTGGTTGAAGTACATGCTGGCCTGACTGGTGGTGATGCTGTGGCTTTTTTGACAGTGATTCTGGGCTGGTTGGCTGGTGGTGATGCTGGGCTGGCTGGTCTGGATAGTTTAGGTAGTGCCAGGTGCCCCCTAGTTAAGGCAGTGCCAGGAGTCCCCCAGTTTAGGTAGTGAGTGACAGGGATCCCCAGGTTAGGTAGTGAGTGACAGGGAACCCCCAGGTTATTTAGTGAGTGACAGGGACCCCCAGGTTAGGTAGTGAGTGACAGGGACCCCCAGGTTAGGTAGTGAGGTTAGGTAGTGAGTGACAGGTGCCCCCAGGTTAGGTAGTGAGTGACAGGCGACCCCCAGGTTAGGTAGTGAGTGACAGGGACCCCCCAGTTTAGGTAGTGAGTGACAGGGACCCCCAGGTTAGGTAGTGACAGGCGGCACCCCCAGGTTAGGTAGTGAGTGACAGGGACCCCCAGGTTAGCTAGTGAGTGACAGGGACCCCCAGGTTAGGTAGTGAGTGACAGGGACCCCCCAGGTTGGGTAGTGAGTGACAGGGATCCCCAGGTTAGGTAGTGAGTGACAGGGAACCCCCAGGTTATTTAGTGAGTGACAGGGACCCCCAGGTTAGGTAGTGAGTGACAGGGACCCCCAGGTTAGGTAGTGAGTGACAGGGACCCCCAGGTTATGTAGTGAGAGACAGGGACCCCCTCATCTTGCAGTACTAGACCTAAGGATCAGCCAACAACCGGACCAGTTAGAGCGGGCACACGGACGCACCACGCTCTATATGCGGAAGTGATGTCACCTCCGCATATCAGTGCGGTGTGCTAGGTCCTAGTGCCCGCACTAGTGGTCGCCGGCTGATCAAGGTCTGACGGAAGCGGTGGACAGCGGCGGCCAGCGGGGAGGGGGCATCGGCAGCAGCGGCAGTAGCAGCGGCAGTAGCAGCGGCCTGCGGGGCAGCAGCGGCCAGCCGGGAGCAGCGGGCACCCCTGCAAATAGATTGGGGGCACCCGCTGACATGTTGGGGGCACAGGCCCCCTTAAAATAGGGCTAGCGATGCCGCTGCATCAGTTATATATTGCAATACAGTACATGTTAGCAGGGATGCCATGTCCAATGTCCTCCTCCCAGTCCCAACCCCTCTTCAAAGTTACCCAATATTTCGGTAACAGGCATACTATTCTAGGAGTTACAACGGTAAAAAAAGAGTTGTACGCTGCATAGGGAGAGAAAGGGAAAGTGCTCAGATCAAGCTTCACCGGTCTTATATATTGCTATAGGGAAGGCTTCTCAGCAAATGCAAAGGCACATAATGTGCCCACATACTACTTCTCCAGCACAAATACAGCAGATTTAAAAACACAATACAAAAGAGCCATCAGTTCCATGTATTGCAATAAATGTTGGCAAGAGCACCATGTGCAGACATATGTCTTATGCCAACCACAGGCAATCGGCTGGAACAATATTTATTTAATCTCACCAATATGTGCACCACTGCATGTGTGAGGTCATCTGAAATAAATTTAAATCCTCGGGGGAAAAAAAGCTAAAGGTACAAATCTTCTATAATTATAGGAAAAACCTGCATATGGCAAGGATATAATATTAAGGTGTCACTCTGCCCAACATCCAATGGCCTCTTATTTATTTTCCCCCCTAGAGTTAAACATAAGTGGAGGTCAGGGGAAAACCACTAAGGCTTTAAGGGCTTTTAACCTCCTTGCCGGTCTGACTCTTTCCAGATTTTAGGGTCTAAAAGAGGTGCAATTTTTTTCCACTCATTAAGACCCTAAAACCTGAAAAAAAAATCATTCTGGCAGGGAGATCTGCAGCAGAATAAAAAATTTACCTTCCTGGGCTCCAGCGCTGCAGTTATCATTTTGACCACAAGATGGTGCTAATATACATATAAACGAACTTCTCTATATTTCTCTAATATAGAGAAGTTCGTTTTAAATATTAGCCCTGCCCCCGATGACGTCACGCCGCCACCGCCGCTCCGCTTGGCCGCCGGGTCCCCGGAAGAATAGCGGGGACATGGGGATCCCGGCGGCCAGGGAAAGACCCCACACTGCCGGGGAGAGAGGCTGGAGTCCCGCTGAGCAGCACGATTGTGCGCGGGACTCCACAATTCAAGGTAAAGCTCTGCAGTGCCTACCCCGACCTGAGCTCGGGATCACCGCTAACAGCTTCTTTTTTTTACCCCGAGCTCAGGTCAGGAAAACCGGCAAGGAGGTTAATTCATTCCATAGGCATAAAATGTTGTTAAACCACTATGCAGGGGCATAAGTAAAAATCACTGGGCCCCTGCAAAACTTTGGAACCTCCCACCCCCCCCCCCCCCCCCCCCCTCACTTTCTGCATAGGTAAAATGAGAACCAGTATTATTCAATTGGCTAGTACACACTTGAATTTGTTTTGCACATTCACATAAATAAGACAGCAGTGAAGCACTGCATGCATTGTCTCTATCAATTGCATTAGCTTCTGTGATTGAACGTGCATGTTTTCACACATGGTTTGCAGAAAATGCATACAGAAAACTGACAGATGAGTGTGCACCCTGCCACAGCTTATTATTACACTCACTCTGTCCTCCTCTGAGGGAGCAGATCTGGCTCTGCAGACTTCTCCAGCATCACTACAGAACAAAGCACTTGAGGAGGGGGGAGGACAGGCTGGGGGCAGAACTGGCTCTGCAGATTCCTTCAGCATCACTACAGTACACAGCACTTGTGGAGGGGTAGAGAGGTTGAGGGCTGGGCACTGTATACAAGAGTCTGCTGCACCCTGAATAGGGACTGTCTACAAATCTTTGTCTACAAAACTTTGTATGATTCGTTATCAGTGGCTGAACAGATGCAGTCATTAGTACAATTGTGCAGAGAGCAGAAAGTTTTTTTTTCTCTCTCTGTGCCCTTTGTTGTCAGTCTCTCAGGACAGGGAAAAGAAACTTCTCCCCCCATGGGGCCACCTGCGGCTTCTGGGCCCCCCTGCGGCTGCATCCCTTGCAGGGTCTATTGTTACGCCCCTGCCATTATGAGAAGTCAAATTAGAATATCATGATGAAAGGGCCTCTCCACTAAGTATCACTGATAAAGCTATATCTATTTTAATGTTCAAGCCCCCTGGGGCCAGTGTATTTATTATAAAGATCCATTCAGTCTCCCTTTTGGATATCTAACACACTCTAATTGCACCCCTCCATGAATATTGTATCTTCTCCAACACACAAAAAGAGAAATGCCTAGCATCACATCCATGTGCCTCCTTGAAATAAGCTGACTTGCTATGGCTTGCAGATCCTTTTCCTGTATTATATATATGTTCTGACAGTCTTTGTTTCAGCCCCGTCGTTGTCCTGCCTATGTACTGTTTTCCACAGCTGCACCACAACATATACACTACATGTGTAATGGTGCATCCCGTCAGCTTGAAATTTTTTCCATTATTTGTGAAGATCACTTCCTTTACTCACCTAGGCTGGGCTTCTCTACATCCTCTACACTTCCCGCAGGGGTAGAAGCCCTCCACTTTTCATGGGTTAGACCATGATTGCTTTAAATTGCTTTATTGGACTGAATTTAGTGGCTGGCTGTGACTAAACACTATACAAAAATACATTCTAAATAAAATATGTACAGAAGCTCTTCTAGTGTAATTTGAGACATGAAAGAAGAAAGAAAAAAAAATACTTTTATTGTGTGTTCTTTTTTTCTAACCTTAAAAAATGTCATGCACATATTATTTAAAATGCATCCATCATGTAAAAAGTATTGAGTGTTGCGTGGCAATATAAAAAGGTGCAGGCTGTACAGTACCAAAATGTGTACCGTAAATGTAATTTCAAAACAACACTACATAACACTGTTCTTTGTAAGAAACAAGAACAAATGTCCTCTATGCCTTCCACTAGGGACACGGTGTTGTACAGTTGATCAAGCAATACTACTCTTTTTTCCTCATCACATAATGTCTTCAAAATACAACAGGCTTCCTATCACCAGTGTTGTTTCTCACCTCTCAGTTTATGTCAGAGCAATTAATAGGTGTGCTAGAGGAAAAGTCAAAAGCAATCCTTGGAGTTCAACGCAAGCTTGTGAGTATTTTAAGATGCGTAGATAGCAAATCTCCAGGCAGCATGACTAGCAAGTCGGACGTCTAGTAGTACAGCGTACAGGCTGACCTCCTGATAAAAAAACATTTCGAAACTTCAGTCTGCAGCTATTACCCTTGTGTTTACTTAGTTGGCATAAACATCTCTCAAAAAGCTTGCATGGCTTTTTAACACTTCCCATTTTAAGAATCCTAGCCAACTTAGAGCTGTAGCTCCATCACAATTATTTCTATGCATTTTAGTGATTATTATTTTAAATAAACTATATGCATTTTATAAAAAAACGTTAGTTTTTACAAAGTAAAAAAAAAATGATAAGGTTTGGGGGAAGTTAGATTCTCCTGTTACTCTGAATCCATCGACAAATATCCTACAATCAGGACATATACATATCCATAGATAAATCTGCTAATACTCATTTAATTTTCTCTCACAATGCCCTAAAATTATTAACCTGTTTACGGTAGTTTCTTTCTGGGCATTACACTGCTTATTTTACCTAAGGTCATTATTGCTTGTTATCCCCTGTGTCTAGTGTGCTGAATGTTTGTTGTTTTTTGTTTGTTTGTTTTGTTTTTTCTTTACTTTGTGTGTTAAGACACTGTTACTTTTATTTTTCTTTGCTTGTTTTTTTTTTACTGATTGTAAACAAACTTTATTCTCTCAATATGTAAAATTATTGTTCTGTTCTCTTTTTTCTTAAATAAAAAGAGTTGAAAAATATGATACAACTGCTATTCTACTACTGTAGAAACTGAGCAACACAAAGTACTTGTTCAATGCCCTGGGAATTGCCTCACCACATTTTTTGTGATATTGTTAATTATATTGGCGTGTATTTGATGAAAGGTGCTCTTTTAAATTTCAGTAGACAAGTGGTAAAGATAAACTGCAAGGTTTGTGTCAGAGCTGTTAATGAATTGCACTTAGTTGGAGGTTGAAGATAAGCATTTGAGAGCAGGAAGGTTAGTCTGACCCATAGGTTTTGACTGTTAGGGTGACCATACATCAGGCAAATTGGCGGCCAATCGACCATTTAATTTGATTATTATAATCAAACTGGATAAAAATCGGTGCCGCCAAGTGCATGCTCTACTGACAATGCGACGAATTTTGGGACAAAAATTGGTTGCATTGTTGATCACGCAGGCTGCGAGATATTTCTCGATCGGGTGCCCAACGGTACGGCGTGCAATTTCCTGACGAGCGCAACGAAAACCCTGACACTGTCCCCCCTAATGTAAATGTCCCCCCATTCCCCATGTAAATGTATATATTACCTCTCCATGGCCTTTGCTTGTCCCCCACTGGCTTCCGGGATTCTGTCTCTGCATACACGCACGCCCCACGTGGTTTCCTAGTAATGGCATGCATGTGTGACGTCACTTGCATGCCCTTACTAGGAAACCACGTGGGGCGCACGTATATGCAGAGAAGGAATCCCGGAAGCCAGTGGGGGACAAGCGGAGGCCGCGGAGAGGTAATGTATACATGGTTATATATGGAAACTGGTTATATACTCGTACTTGTATTACTGGGCCTACCTAGTTACATAGTTACATAGTTATTATGGTTGTAAAAAGACATACGTCCATCGAGTTCAACCAGTATAAAGTACAACACCAGCCTGCTCCCTCACATATCCCTGTTGATCCAGAGGAAGGCGAAAAAAACCCTTACAAGGCATGGTCCAATTAGCCCCTAAAGGGAAAAATTCCTTCCCGACTCCAGATGGCAATCAGATAAAATCCCTGGATCAACATCATTGGGCATTACCTAGTAATTGTAGCCATGGATGTCTTTCAATGCAAGGAAAGCATCTAAGCCCCCTTTAAATGCAGGTATAGCGTTTGCCATAACGACTTCCTGTGGCAATGCATTCCACATCTTAATCACTCTTACTGTAAAGAATCCTTTCCTAAATAAATGGCTAAAATGGCTTTTCTCTAGACTAAATAAACCCAGTTTATCTAACCTTTCTTGATAAGTGAGACCTTCCATCCCACGTATCAATTTTGTTGCTCGTCTCTGCACCTGCTCTAAAACTGCAATATCTTTTTTGTAATGTGGTGCCCAGAACTGAATTCCATATTCCAGATGTGGCCTTACTAGAGAATTAAACAGGGGCAATATTATGCTAGCATCTCGAGTTTTTATTTCTCTTTTAATGCATTCCAAAATTTTGTTCGCTTTAGCTGCAGCTGCTTGGCATTGTGTACGATTATTTAACTTGTTGTCGATGAGTACTCCTAAGTCCTTCTCCAAGTTTGATGTCCCCAACTGTATCCCATTTATTTTGTATGGTGCTAGACCATTAGTACGTCCAAAATGCGTGACTTTACATTTTTCAACATTGAATTTCATCTGCCATGTATGTGCCCATATAGCCATCCTATCCAGATCCTGTTGCAATATGACACTATCTTCCTGAGAGTTGATGATTCTGCACAATTTTGTATCATCTGCAAAAATAGCAACATTGCTCACTACTGCATCTACTAGGTCATTAATAAATACCTAACTAGCCCAAAATTACGTGGTCATGTATTTTGTACTCTGTTTGCCTTGTATAATTTTTGCTATGTTGTATAACTTTGTTATGCTATGTCTGCCATCCTTTGTACCATTGAATATATTTATTGTGCAGCGCTGCATAATATGTTGGCACTTTTTAGTGCAATAAATAATATATATGATTAACAGCCAGAGAAAATGAATGACTGAGTAGCAACCAACGGCCTGGGTAACTCTGTTGTTTCTTAGCCTAAGAGTTGTGAGGACATGTCTCACACTTGATTGGTTGCTATCTCTAAGGATGCCTCTTTCAGTGCACTCTCGCCCGTGATAACTGATAGTTGCTAGTGCTACTGCTAGGTGTCTTTCCAGATTGCCATTAAGTTATAACCTCTTGCTTGACCTCTGACTTACATTTTGGATTGCCACCTATTTTGACCACTGCCTTGTTTGACTACATCTTTTCCTGACCCTTTTGATTAACTGTTTGATTTGTAAATGTATCATGTATGACATTTGACTTGCCCTTTAACCTTGAGTTGTCTAATCCTTGAACTATCAGTAATCTGATCTCCGGTATCCACCCTTGGCTTAAATCCTGGACTCTGTTTAACTTCCTGGTACTGGTTATTTGGCCTCAGACCATATATCTTGAATGCACAAGTCCCGAGGGCAACCAAAGTCGCGTAGATACTTCCAGTTTCCCGTTCAAGTGTGGCTTTTGTATATAAGTGAAGAGCATGGCAGAGATTGGGATGAAGGGTAGGAGTCTTACAGCATCATTATAGTTGATCACATTAAAACCAACAGCACAATATTGGGAGTCAAGGAAACATTGGTTTTCTTAGTGTCATCTTCAAACAGGGAGAGTAAATACAACTCATGTTTTTAAACTGCTGTGGTGGGGGGAAACCACATTATCTGGTACCCTATAAAATATGTCCTCATCTTCCTGTAAGCCTTTTATTTTTTTTTCTTTTAGCCAATACCAGCATAAATAAATTGCATTTAAATACACACAGTATATAAGAGCTACTAACCAGGTGGAAGGACCATCTGTCTTTAGAGGTCAGGTGTAAATATTCATCATCTCCCTGTGCATTGTGCAAAGCACAGACATTATTAATGAGATTCATTATCATCCACTTACAGCCCACCTGTGTAACTGAGACAATGATCAACATGACATAATGTATTTTCATGCAGAGATGGTTTAACCCCCTGCAGACGCTGTATTTACAGGCATCCCAGCAGTCTTACAAAAAGTAGACCTTGTTTAGCAAAAGCATTGCATTGAAGTACATCAGTAATGTGTCAAAATAGAGCAGTGCTACAATAATATTTGAGGTAAACAAAGAAGAAGTGGAAATTTCCATTTTCTTTTCACGTAACTATCATAAAAGGCAGCTGTAGCAATTCTCATTTCTGAAGCTTGATTTTCCCATTCTAAGTAATCAGGGATGGAGCTGGTAATTGCCGTGGTTCCTTACATATTTAAAGCGTGTTCTCACATTATGCTACTGCAGAAGTCATTTTTTTTATGAAATTCATCCATATTAAATAACGCAGACCTTGAGATGATCTGAATAAGTAAGAGCCAGCTTTTAATTCTGTCACAGTACAGGTATCTTTCTTCTTTAGCACCCGTTTCAAATTATGCATTTCAATTTATTTTTCAGTAATGTTACAGATTATTTATTTATAAAGCTGCCTCTGCGGTAATGGCATTTACATTATTATATGAAAGAAACATGTATACGCATGTTTGTAGTTTTTACAATACAGTATTAGAGATGGCCCGAACGGTTCACCGGCAAACTTCCAGGGTTCGCGATCACAGAGAACCGCAAACTTTTCCGGAAGTTCGGTTCGCCCCATAGTGCATCATGAGGGTCAACTTTGACCCTCTACATCACAGTCAGCAGGCACATTGTTGCCAATCAGGCTACACTCCCTCCTGGAGCCACTCCCCCCCCCCCCCCACCCCCCTTATAAAAGTCTGGCAGCGTCAGGTTTTTCACTCACTCATGTGCCTGCATTAATTAGAGAAGGGAAAGCTGCTGCAGACTCTCATAGGGAAAAAGCTTAGTTATGCTCTTGCAGGCTTCTTAGCTTGCTCCTTGCTGATTCCTATTGCTAAAAAAGCAACAACAGCTCTTTTGAGAGCTAATCTTGTTCTTGTGATCTATTTTTTGTGTGTGTGTGTGTGTGTGTGTCCCACTGACACTTGGTAATTCCTACTGTGTGTGCAACTGCAAGGTCCAGCACATTCAGTGACTACCTGTGTGTGTGACAGGTGCACATTGTAATACCCATCACTGCATATACCTACTAACTGTTGTTCACTTCAGTGCACCCACCTACCTACATGAGCGCACGCAGTGTCACTGTGCCTTTCCGGTACCTGTGTGTGGGACAGGTGCACATTTGTAATACCAATCATTGCATAATTGTTCACAGTACCTGTGTGACCGCACACTGTCACTGTGCCTGTCCGGTACCTGACTGTGTGGGACAGGTGCACATTGTTATACCCATCACTGCATATACCTACTACCTGTTGTTCACTTCAGTGCACCCACCTACCTACATGAGCGCACGCAGTGTCACTGTGCCTTTCCGGTACCTGTGTGTGGGACAGGTGCACATTTGTAATACCAATCATTGCATAATTGTTCACAGTACCTGTGTGACCGCACACTGTGTAATATACCACTCCGAGCATACCCATTAACTGCACCTGTGTGACAGCTGCACATTGTATTGTAATACCAGTCACTGCATACCTTTCACTGCATCTGTGACTGCACATTGTATTATACCTGGCAGTCAGTGCATACCTTTCACTTGAATGGATGGCAGAATTGCCCTCCATAACAGATTCTCGTGAAAGGTAGTAAAGTCGATTAGTAGTGTCATATACAGCAGGGCCACGAAAGTCCTCCTGTATTGTTATTTTTTGTCACTACCTCGGGACTTTGCTGCCTTCCTTGGATGTGTGGTGGTAGCCATGTCTCAGGCTCCAACTCTGGACCGGAATCGAACCCTGACTCCCCGGCCGTGCGCTTTTTTTAACAATGGTAGAGAAAGAACCATCGACAGTATGAGCAGCGATTGTCTACTGGGTGCGCAGGCTTGACCTGTGACCAGAGCTGTCACAATTTGCCATCCAACTTCTGTCTTGCCCTACCTCAAGCGTCCTGTCAGAAAGGACCTTCAGCTCAGCTGGAGGCATTGCCACTGAGAAGAGAAGTCGCCTAAGTCACAAAAGTGTTCAGTACCTCACCTTTATCAAAATGAATCAGGCATGGATCCCGGAGGGCTACTGCCTGCCCTAAGACTAAGTCAGTCCCCACACACAGCATCTCTGCCTGCACGCCGTGTGACTGCCTGCCCCAAGACTAAGTCGCTCCCCACACAGCACCTCTGCCCGCAGGCTGCTTGACTGACTGCACTCAGACCAAAGGGGGCCGAATAATTATGCACACACCACTTTGCAGTTATTTATTTGTAAAAAATGTTTGGAATCATGTATGGTTTTCGTTCCACTTCTCACGTGTACACCACTTTGTGTTGGTCTTTTATGTGGAATTCCAATAAAATTGATTCATGTTTGTGGCAGTAATATGACAAAATGTGGAAAACTTCAAGGGGGCCGAATACTTTTGCAACCCACTGTATGTGCCTAACTTTATAAAGGCCTGTACAGTGTGTTTTCTGCTTTCCACCTCTTCATGAAATGTTTGCAGTGGACTTCATTGTTTGTGCCAGTTCGTAGAATCCATGAAATATGTCAGCAGCTCATTGGTGTTCCTGATGCATGTACTCCAGTATCCACTGCCACTTTTAGTGTACCCTTCTCATTGCTGTGCCATTTCCATTTGTAGAACTTACATGACCACACCAGGAACACTGAAAAAGAATGTGACTGTGCTGTAAATTGTTCAAAATGGTTATGGGGTAGAGGCCCTTTTCAAAATGGAGGTTTGCTTCAACTGATGCATTAAGTAGACCAAGTTATAGAGCTTTCCATGAAAGTGTCCTCAGTTACACTGACCCTAATCTGGGACCCTCCATTTTAGTGTACTTTATTAAAGTGACTCCAGCTACAGTGCCCTCTGTTACATTGCCCAAGTTTTAGTGCTCTTTGTTGCAGTGGCCTCAGTTATAAAGTCTTCTGTTACAGTGTTGCTTGCAAATTTTTGCCAAAGTCATTTTTGCATTGAAAATGCCATATTAGTTTTCTCTTTTTGTCCTCGAACATACGCTAAATTTTTCACGTTTAAACCCAAATAGTGAATTTAAAAAACAAGTACTGTATTTTTGACCAAATCGCAGTTTTTTAAAATAACTGCCATATTCGAAATGTGCTTTGAGCAAAAATGCGAACACTTATTGGAAGTAATGTCTACTCTCCTCATATTAGGCCTTATAGAACGCTAAAAATCAAAGAGAAATAACGTTAATTTTAATTTTACACGTTTTAAGAGAAAATTAAAGAGAAAAAAAATATTTGTGCTCATTTTCACTTGTTGAAAAGAAAATTATACTTATTTTCATGAAAATTCTGAGGATTCTGAGGATACTGGGATCCAAGGCTTGGGCACACGCCAGTTCCTCCTTATGTAGGAGTGCTCCTCCGCTTTTTGTTTTTGATACTTATTTTCGTGAAAATCATGCAAAAAGAATATCAGCATTTTTATTCTTAACTGTTCTGTTATAACACCTCTAGTCTATTTATTATTCCATCTATAGTGCCTCTTGTTACTGTGCCATGCATTACTGTGCCTCCTGTTATAGTGCCTTCCATTATAGTGCTATCAATGATACTGCAGAGCTCTTTCCTCACACAGAGATTAACATAAGGAAGAAGTTTGTTCCCCTTTTCCTTTAGTTTCTCCTCTCCTGGCATCACTGCCAATGTGTCCACAACTGACAGGATCAGTTTTGTTTCCTCTACAGACACCAATGACTGCAAGTAGAGAAGGAGTAATACTTTGCACAACTAGCCAGTACTGACAGGGTAAACTGAGGTGGTCTTTGGCGTTTGGACTTTTTGACCCATCTTTAGGATTTGGTTTAAGTACAGAGAAATGAGGGGGTGTTAAAAACCAAGAACTCTCCATACTGCTCAAACAAGTGTTTCCACTTTGTATGTTGTTGAGGCAAATTCTGCCTCTAAATCAAGAATTCACAGCTGTGAGTAAATCACAATCATTCTCTAAAAAATACATATATACAGTACTGCCCATAATTATTCATACCCCTGGCAAATTTTGACTTAAAGTTACTTTTATTCAACCAGCAAGTAATTTTTGATGGGAAATAACATAGGTGTCTCCCAAAAGATAAGACGATGCACAAGAGGCATTACTGTAGAAAAAAAAAATTCTCAGCTTTTCCCTTCACAAACTGTCACAGTCTGTGGGAAAATCCAAAGTTCCATTGCGTTCCAAATAGTCCAAGCTGTTCTAAATTATCCTAATTACCCTTATTAATTGGGAACAGCTGTTTTAATCAACTCAGCAGGTAGAATAACAACAGCTCTCTGCAGTTGGTTTGTGGACAGTCATGGCTAAGACAAAGGAGCTCAGTGAGGACCTGTGAATGAGCGCCATTTCTAAATGTTTTCAAGTTCCAGTGGCTACAGTGCAAAGTATTATTAAAAAATACAAGATGTTCCGCACTGTGGACAATCTCAGAGGATGTGGTCGGAAGCCAAAAGTGACACCTGTGCTGGCCAGGATGATGGTGAGAGAAGTAAAAAAGAATCCAAGGATCACCACCAAGGCCAACCTGGTGAATCTGGGCTCTGCTGGTGGCAATGTCTCAAGGCAGACTATCCAACGGACACCGCATACTGCTGGGTTCCATGTATGCAGACCATGGAGGACGCCACTTCTCCAGATAAGGCACATAAAAGCTCGCTTGGCCTTTGCAAATGCTTATCTGGACAAAGAAGAAGACTTCTGGTTTTCTGTGTTATGGTCAGATGAAACAAAAATTGAATTGTTTGGTCACAATTATGTTTCCTTCATTTGGTGTAAAAAAAAGGAGAAGCCTTCAACCCAAAGAACACTATCCCCACTGTCAAACATGGTGGTCGGAACCTAATGCTTTGGGGGTGTTTGTCAGCCAATGGACCAGGGAAACTAATCACAGTAAACAACACCATGAAAAAAGAGTGATGCATGAGGATACAACAACATGATGCAGTCTGCAGAGAAACTTGGCCTTGGGCACCAGTGGACATTTCAGCATGATAATGACCCAAAACACACAGAAAACACGGTGAAGAAATGGTTAGCAGACAACAACATTAACAGTTTGGAGTGGCTCACCCATAGTCCTGACTTGGATCCATTTGAGAATCTGTGGAGGGAGCTAAAGATAAGGGTAATGGCAAGAAGACTGTACAACCTGAAAGATTTGCAGCTCATTGCTAATGAATGGGCAAAAATACCTGTGGAGACATGCAAAAAGCTGATCTGCAATTATAGAAAGTTTTTGATTGCTATAATCGCTAATAAAGGCTTTTCTATTGATTATTGAGAATGGTATGAATAATGTTGGCCTGGACACTTGTTGCTCAAATGTAAATAAAAGCTGAGAAATGTTTTTTTGCACAATAATGCCTCTTGTACATCGTCTTATTATCTTTTGGGAGGCACCTATGTAATTTACCGTCAAAAAATTATTTGCGCGTTTAATAAAAGTAACTTTAAGTCAAAATCTGCCAGGGGTATAAATAATTACGGGCAGCACTGTATATATATATATATATATATATATATATATATATCATACACACACATTTTTCTGGGAGATATGGCATTAATCTTTCACAGTAGAATGAACTCATCTTCCGCTAATCTATAAATGATAGACAACTCCACTGTCGTTACTTTATTCTGCAAAAAAGTCACTGATTCCGAAAAGTAATGGGAAATTAACTTCTCATAAGGGCCCGCAAAGCATGTATAATCAAGAAGCAGAGGCTGCTATTTGAAAAACAGATGCACAGATGATTGTGTGTCTTTTCTACTTATTTCCTTGGATGAAGAAAACTAATTTGATTACAGTGGAAAGAACTGATATAATCACTGAACGTTGCATATTTAATAAAGCTGAGGGTTAATTATCTTGCTAAAAGCTGTTGAAGAAATGTAATTTTTGTTACTCACCTTACATTCACAATGGTTTAGAAAACACTGCAGGGATTTCTGGTTTTCGGTTTAAACAATTGGACTGATTGAAGCAAATCTTTCATAGCACAATGAGTTATTTATACTGGACAGCATGGTTTCAGCTTAGCAGCCAGGGTCTATTCTTGGCCAGGAAATGATTTACATGGAATTTGTACAGTTTCCTGTGTTGGTGTGAGTTTACTCTGGGCACTTCAGTTTCCTCCCCCATCCCAAAAGCACTTTCAAAGTCATTGGTTTCCCCCAAAATTGGCTTTGGACTGTGGTAAGGCCATAATTACTGTGAAAGGGATTAGATTACTATATTAGGAGTTCACATTGCTGGAAGATTTATAATAAGGAGATGGAAATACCCAATTACTCCAACTTTAATAGACTGAATAGCAGACATGTTTGTGTTCTTTGAACAGAAAGTTTGGAACATAGACAAAAGAGCAAACACTAAAAGTGAGTCTGAAGCATAAAAAAACAAACAAACAAAAAACAGATGTGTACCTAAGGAGAGGGAAGGCTCTGGGTACTACTATACTGCCTTCCCATTCTCCTCACAGTGTCCTCATTCCCCCGCAGGCTCCTCTGTTTGAATCTCCTGCCCTGTGAGACTTCGGAAGTCTTTGGAAGCAGTCAGGCTCCTGAAGACCAGTGGCTCTGTAATGTGCACACGCGTGTGTACAATATTAAGGGGCCTGTCTTCCCATAGCCAACCCAATGTGAAAGAGAGCAGTCTCCATCTGATCGGTCGAAGACTGCTATTCGGGGAGCCTGCGGAGGAACGTGAACACCATGTGGAGAACGGGAAAGCTCTATAGGACCAAGAGCCTTCCCTCTCCTTAAGTATCTGGGGTTTTTTTTATTTATTTTTTTAGCTTCAGACTCCCTTTAATAAAAGCAATAGATAGTACAATGCAGGGCCGGGCCAAGGCAGAGGCGAGAGAAGATAGAGCCTCAGGGCGCAGTGTAGGAGGGGGCACACAACTCACTCAGCTATCATTCCCCTTGTGTTTGAAGCAAAGAAAAAAAAAAGAAAAGAGGATACATTCGCAGTGACTGCAAGCCAGATAACTAGAGAGTAAAGTGTTGGGGGCCCTGGGGCACTTCTTACTCTAATAGCAATCAGTGTGTGATGGCTGGGGTGGGAGGAATGGGGGGGGGCACACTTTGGTGTCTCAGCCTTGGGTGCTGGAGGACCTTGTCCTGGCTCTGGTACAATTCAGTTAGATACAAATACGTTTAGGTAAAATAGGTGAGAAACTGCCAAGATGAGAAAGACTGGGAATAGAAAGATAGAAAGTGTATGAATATGTAAGAATAAATTGGTGGAGTATATAGTTACATAGTTATTTGGGTTGAAAAAAGACATACATCCATCGAGATGTGCTTGGGTTTATGGTGTCCACATGACTAGATAAGACAATAACATTTATATTGTGCTTTTCTCCTGGCGGTCTCAAAGCACTTGAACTGCAGCCACTAGGATGCACTCAGTAGGCAGTGGCAGTGTTAGGGAGTCTAGCCCAAGGACTTAAAGAGAACCAGAGATGAAGCACCCTCATGTATTTTATTACATTTATCAGTGGGAACATGACAGTAAACACCTACCCTGCTTTTAGTTTCATTGTTATCTGCTTAATTAGTCTATTAGCAACTGTGATAAGAATCCACCGACAATTCAGTCGAGGTTTGACCTGGAATCATTATAGCTGAGTCACTCTTCTGTGAAGTCCTTTCAAGCCCAAGCCTTCCCCCTCCTGGCTTAGATCTTCTGCTTTGCATACTGAGACCTGTTATGACTGGGAGGGGGCTGCTCCTGAGAGAGAAGCTCTGTGGCTGTAATATGATCCCTGTGTGCTCTGTGTGCACTAGATTCTCATAGGAATGAAAATGCAGTTATTATCAGTGACACTTCCTAGAGGCAGATCATACCAATATGAAAGCACATAGATGAAAGGCTGCATTTAGCCTAGATAGCAGCCTAGTCTCATATAGCCTAGACAGCACATCCAGAACACCTCATAACCTGGAAGCAGAAGTGATATGAGCCGGCGGCCATATTTGATTTTTCCTGGAGCAATAATGGATAAAAAACACTAAAAAAGGCACACCAGAGCGGCAAAATTATCAGGTAGAGCATTTATTCTTTACAAGCTATCAACTGATATGTTTATTTTGTGTGAAACGTTCATCTCTGGTTCCCTTTAAGGACTTACTGAATAGGTGTTGGCTTACTGAACAGAATGAGCCAAGGTTTGAACCCAGGTCTCCTGTGTCAAAGGAAGAAACCTTAACCTGTACATTATGCAGCATGAATATATCTTGTATTTATGTATTTATTATTGTATTTATGAGTACTTTATGATGGAATTGACCTAAGTAAGTTACGCGACTGGGCATATGGAGCCTTTTAAAGGACTAACTAATAAAATTGGCAGCCAATTATTTTGTTCCTTGCTTACTTTTTTTTCCCCTAGCATGATGCTAACCAACGTCCTCCTAGGGAAGGGAATCCATGAAGCTCATTACTTTTGGCTGGTTCCATTTCATCAGAGCGGAGTTGGAAAAAAAGGGATTGGATTATGAGGGGCAGTTAGTGGCCTGCCATTGCTCAATGTGAAGCAATGTGAAAAATGTCAGAGCTATACAGATATATAATATTAACAATGGTATTGTTGGCATGGTGTCTGTACATGATCTGGTCTTTCATAGCAGTTACAATTTTCCACTTTAAAGGGAACCTGCAGCAAGGAAAATTATTTAAAATAAACACATGATGTAGCTGCAAATGAATATTACAGACTAACCTCAGCATCAGTTCCTCTCAGAAGCGCACCATTTTTTTCTTACAGTGATCCCGTCCAGTTCTGACAATATTTTATCAGAACTGAAATATACCATTTGCTGTCAGTTATATATCAGCAGCTGTCAGTTACAACTGATGGTGCAAGGTGATGTCCATGTTTCCCTATGCCTCGGTGATATTACAGTTTAACAGTGTGTTGACCAGGAAACTGTTATGGAGTAATGACCATTTTTAAAATGGAGGACAGAGAAATCCATTGATCACAGTGGACAAATAGGACGCAGAAGAGGAGAAAGAGATTGAGGAGTAGACTACACAGGAGGTAAGTATGACCTGTGTATGGTTATTTTTACTTTTTATTTTCAGTTCAGGTTCTCTTTAAATGCCTATTTCCTCCACAATCTATACACTATACTGTAAATATGATGGTGGTATAATCTTGTCTGGTTGTCTACACAACTGTATAGTGTGACTATAGCCTACAAAAATATTCAGGCTGCTTACCCTTGTAGCCTATAGACTTCCCAGGATTATGGAGGAGGGAAAGTTATGGCGTATAATAGATAAAGAATTTGTTTACTGGGAAAGAACAGCATTTACATCATGTGGAAATAGTCATATTTCAACACACAGGCCACATTTTTAAATCCAGGAGTGAGCGGAAGAGATTTACATTTGCAATGTGCCCTCAGCTCAGGAAGCATGATGTACTGAAAAGTGTCATTTAAATAAAATGAATGGCTGTGGCAATAATTCTATTTTAGAATGCTATGGCATAAATGTATGAAGACCAATGTCATGAAAAATTGAAGCAGAGGTGAGACAGTTTCCTGGAACAGTCAGAATCATTATTCCATAGAGAACCTGAAACCTTACTGGGCGCTCCGGGCAGCGGTACTCTCATTTCTTTGCACCTTTCCTAAATCTCAACTAAATCCAGACAATAGGGATGCCAATGAGATGCTGAGAATTCTGAGTTGATGCCATTTTTATGATAATTTTATGAAAATAAATTCAGTTTATAAATGGCAGCAGCTGCTGTGTTGGATTGGTCCATTTACAAGCTGCACAAAATTACCTTACAATTTGTTTCACTTGGAATTATTAACATCTCATTGACCATTCCTAAACTATGTATACTACAGAACATCTTGTGATATATTGTTCATTATTGTAAAAATCTCCTTTATCGCAAAGTCCTTCTGCAATAGAATATTCTGATCTCTACAGTCAGCAGCAGTGACAGCTGTTACCTCACTCACAATCCGTATGGGCGTCCTTTCCCACATGTGGCCTCAATTCACTAACCTTAACTCCTGTCTTTAATAACTCTTCTGAGCTGTTCAACAGTTCTCACCATGGTGATATAATTGTGATCAGGCCCGGATTTCTGGGAAGGTCACAGAGGCCATGGTGTCAGATTTCTGTTATAACCACACTGAAACCCTGTCTTCTGTATTATTTTTTAGTTAACTATGATGATTCAAATAAGCTGATATGTGTGCATTTCAAGAATTAGTGTCAGTTATATGCCAGAAAGAGTTAATCCTTAAACAAGTGCAAATAGTAAAATGCTCAGAATATATTTTAACCAGGCTAAGGGAAATTGTTTTTACTTTTATGGAGACTTAGATAGCAATTCTAGACAGACCAAGGTTGCCATGTTTTTCTTTGTTTTGGAAACAATATCTTATGTTGAAATTAGTGACGACAGCAGACATTATGTTATGGTTATGGTAGGTCATTGTGACTTTTATAAAATGTCAGACAGATAAAGCATTTTTAATTATAAGTTTAATGCATAATAGTACACTGCCATCTGGTGTTTTTTTGTAATCTTTTATAAGTTATAAAATTAATGATTTCTTTATAAAAAAAATTATAGAATGAAATTATTTAGATTGCTGATCAGTATATACAATATTTGATTACTCTTTAAGGATAGTATAGTGTTTAAATAAGTATTAATGTACTGTAAGTCTGAATACTGTTGGTTACAGGCCTATGTATTTTGGTGGGCCAAGATGGCCGACAGCATTTCAGAAAGAAATGGGCATACCTCAGGCCAATTAAAACACAGATGTCATAATTAGTAAATAAAGCATGGAACATAGATATGGGAGATGTTTTTAATTCTGGAGACCCAGTGTCTCATGACATTTCTCTTATCGGGAGGTCATAACGTAGTCAAGATGTCTACCTGCGTATGTACCCAATTAATTAAGATATCACCCTCATTAGTTAAATGTCAGACTTTGGAAATAAGATACGTTGAATGACGCACGAAACATTCCAAGATATGGAATATACGTCAGTGGGAAATTCCGATTTTTCAGCCATTTTTGAAAATTGGGTATAAAAAGGGAGGTAGGATGGGCAGGTGTTACACATCTCAACAACAGCTACCTTGGGGTGAGACCTTCTACATAATTGAGGAGAGGTATGCCTTATTGATATTATATTCTGGTGATTCTTAGCATTCTTAGCATTGAATATTTAGCTAAGCCTATTAAGCATTGAAAGTTAGCATTTTTAACCAACATTAACCAACCTTAGATCTACAATTCAATATCTGCATGATAAAGTTTATTTCATGGAACTGTGAACTTTGAACATCTTGAAGATTCATATTTTTCCGCTGTAAATATATTGCTTTTTGAAAAATACAAATTTATATAAAAATCCAAACTGAGTGCTTTGAGATTATTCCAAGAGAAACCATCATCTATAACTTTTACTGTTGTAGAGGGAAGGAACTCCACTATACCCAATATTTTTGATCGCAACGCTGTAAAAGTTATACCTTTTACTGAGTTAGTGATCTTACAGAGGTAGATACCGTAAGGTTTTCCAACAATGGCCTAGGGCGATAAAAATTAGCAGGGCACAGGACTTGGAGAGATAAGAGGTCACATGTCAAAGTAAATCACCTCTCCTGCTTTGCTCTGGTCTGCCTGATTTCCAGAGATCCCTGCATCTCTCTTACTTGTGCAAAGTGTGTGTTATGGCAGTCAGCATCTGCTGTCACCTGTATGAGGAGAGGGGACAAACAATCTGCTGTGAGAAGAAAAATATATGGTCTCAAGTAGCAGAACTCTTGAGTTCCGATTAGTTTTTCTCATGCAGCACGCATTCACAGGCAGAAATTAGCAGCTCTCCCCCTCCCTGACTGATGTTAGTTTATTACTAGTAGGTCAGTGCTGTTAAAGACCTCAGATCTGTTGAATTTATGGCTTTTTTGTTCCTCCTAGAGAATGACAACAACATTCTTTTTGCTACAGTTTAACTCTTTCCTGGCATTTTTTGCCAGCAAAGTACTGATGTGTTGACCATCAGTGAAAGCAGGATGTTTTGAAACAGAATGACAACTGTGTTACATTTATTTATATTTACAAAACAATCAATGCATCTCCTGCTGACTGTATATATAGCTTTGTGCCTAACATCTTGTATACAGTAACAAAGTCTGAAGACGGCTCATTAACCAAAGGCTCACTGTTTTTCTTTTGGTTAGCCAATAAAAAGTGTTATTCTGTTACAAAACTTCCTGCTGACTGATTTTAAAATCTGTCTTAAGTGCTAAATTGTCACTGTGTAAAGTACACCTGAGCTTATGCTGGGTACACACAATGCAATTTTCTAACAGCTTTACTGTCAGATCGACTATTTCCAACATGTCCGATCTGCTTTCCAATCGATTTTCTGAATGATTTTTCATAGAAGTGAAAAGCAAATTGATCGGAAAATTGAAATTAGATCAGACATGATGGAAATAATCGACCTGACAGTAAATCTGTCAGAAAATTGCATCATGTGTACCTAGCATTACACTACATCTATGCCAGTGTGTGTAGTGTCGGATCCTTCTACTTACCTGTTCTCTGTTTTTGATGGGTTTCTCTGCATCGTGCTACACTGTCCATTATTTGTGGCTCTGACGGCAGCAAGTAGCACAGAGGACAAAGAAGCAGCGCTGTCCACTGGGGCTCCTTGTGATTTTGCACTCCTGTATGCATGTGCACAGGAGCCGAGGGAGTGTTATGGGTATGTGTACTTGACAAGTGCTGCTGAGTGCTCATACATGAGCATCATTTCTGAAGTATGCAAGCCCAGAACACTATCGCCTGCTGTGCATGCAGACAGGAACGCAAAAGTACATGGAGTGGACAGAGCATGCACTGCTTCTTTGTTGAACGGGGCAAAGCAGCAAAACAGAGGGGGGCCCGTTCAAACTAGTCAGAGTTGGACAGAATTGGGGGGGGGCGGCGGTTGGTGACAGCCGGCCTAGGGCGCTGGAAAGTACAAATCCGGCCCTGATTGTGATAACTGTAAAACAGCTCGGAAGAGTTATTAAAGACAGGAGTTAAGGTTAGTGAATTGAGGCCCATGGTGTGGTGCACTCTGTGCACGGCGTAAGAGCCTACCACAGTGCATCACACCATTACATACAGTTTGCTCCCTGTGGCAGACTGCGCCGGCAGGGAAAACACAGTAACCCCACCCCCCAAACATCTAAGACAGTGACATCAGACACGTCTGACTCCTCAGTCATGTGCACACTTCTGGACAGGAAGTGCATCATGTGATTTTGCCCATAGGCACATGTGCACCGCACTTCTACCACAAACAACCTTTACATTGTTCACAATGCCAGTGACCCTGTTACATTCAGTAAACTTTTTCTATTACTTTTCTTACCTTATTTTTAGCCCTTAGTACTAAAAAAAAATAAAAAGATAATGTGAGATGACACAGACCCAACTACAGTCCATACCTCCTAGCAACTAACCCCCAGCAACTAAGCTGATCATACAATAGGGCTGATTGTTCTTAGGTTGGCAGGCAAGTTTTGTAGCCATGTGCCATAAAGCCAAGCCCCCATCAAATCACTTGCAATAAAGTGACAAAGTGTATGGTGTGGTAAGGGAGCATGGCTGTACAGGCCATGACCAGACTCCCTGGCCACCACATTTACCGAGCTTCTGATCTAATGTAACAGTATATGCATGATCATCAGATTGGTCCATATAAATATGGCTGCAGTTTCTGTCTGTACTTCTATTCCAGACAGCAGAAACAAATGGGACAATTTTCTGCAAAAAAATGTTTCAAAATACACAACCAAAAAAGGGTTAGGAGTCAGCTTAACCATTAATAAATACTGTGTCAAAATTGACACAGATTTACTTTAAAGCACAATTGATGTAAGAAGAATATGGAGGTTGCCATATTTATTTCCTCCTAAGCAATACCAGTTGC
This sequence comes from Hyperolius riggenbachi, assembly GCF_040937935.1. Lineage (NCBI taxonomy): Eukaryota > Metazoa > Chordata > Amphibia > Anura > Hyperoliidae > Hyperolius > Hyperolius riggenbachi. Next base: position 288,150,612 of record NC_090649.1, read on the forward strand.
CTGGCAGCCCGGCCAATCTATTTGGCTGCTGTAGTGTTTGAATAACACCAGAAACAAGCATATGGCTAATCTTGTCAGATAGCAATAATGTCAGAAACACCTGATCTGTTGCATGCTTGTTCAGGGTCTATGTCTAAAGTAATTAGAGGCAGAGGATCAACTGGATAGCCAGGCAATTGGTATTTCTTAAAAAGAAAATAAATATGGCAACCTCTATATATTTTTTGCTTCAGTTGTCCTTTATAAAGTTGTCATCACTGAGAGATAAAGTAAGGCTATGCTTTCATCCATCCATCCATCGGAATAGGCCCAAACTCATAAGAGAAAGGTTTTAGAGTTTTGTATTAGGTCCTTTATATCATTCTCAACTACTTAACATGTTTTGATCAACTAACTATGGCAAAAAATTGTAAAATTTAAAATATGTGCAAACATAAAACAAATAAAAAGTACTTTTTTTCCAGAGTAAAATGAGCCATAAATTACTTTACTCCTATGCTGCAGTTACTTGCAGTAGGTAGTAAAAATCTGACAGAAACGACAGGTTTTGGACTAGTCCATCTCTTCATGGGGGGATCCTCAGGGATTTATTTATTTTCAAAAGCACTTTGTGAATGGCAGTTGCTCTGTCTAACTGCTAAAAAACTGTGTAGCGAGCAGGGATGCTGGCCAGTATCATTGTTTACATTTTTTTAGGGAATATCTTTCTAATGGTGGCCACTAATGATCCAATCTTTTTCATCCAATCTTACCAAATCTATGTAGTATAAGGGTAAATTGAGTGAATATACTGAATGGATACTTCAGGCAGTTACCTTATATTACATAGAAATGGTAAGATTGGATGAAAAAGATTGGATCATTAGTGGCCACCCTAAAGAATAAAAGCCTTGCTGAGAATCCCCTATGAAGAGATGGACTAGGCCAAAACCTGTCGCTTCTGTCAGATTTTTACTACCTACTGTAAGTGACAGAAACATAGGAGAAAAGTCATTTATGGCTCATTTTACTCTGGAAACATACTTCTTATTTGCCTATGTTTGCACATATTTGAAATTTTACAATGTTTCACCATAGTGCCCCTTTAAGGTTAGGCATCAACAAATAGTTGACAATAAAGGACAGCTGACCTGAGAAGGATATGGAGGCTGCCATGTTTATTTTCTTTTAAACAATACAAGTTGCCTGGCTGTCCTGCTAATCTTTCATGCATTAGTAGTGTCTGAATCATACACCTGAAACAAGCATGTGGCAAATGCAGTCAAACTTAAGTCAAACATCTGATCTGCATGCTTGTTCAGGGTCTATGGCTAAAAGCACTAAAGGCAGAACATCAGCAGGACAGCCAGGCAATGTGAATTGTATACAAGGAAACAAATATGGCAGTCTCCATATTCCTCTCAGATAAGTTGTCCTTTAAGAGGGGCAGTTAAGTTTAGGTACTTGTTAGTGGTTATTGTTAAGGAGGAAAGAAAAGGTTTTGTGTCCATTAGACACCATCTTCATTAAGTACTGTTCCTACAATGGCGTAGCTAAGGAGCTGTGGGCCCCGATGCACATTTTACAATGGGGCCCCCCAAGTACTCTATACATAACAATTGATACGGCGCACCAAAAAAAAAAAACAATGGCAACTACAGTGTCTGAGGTGCAAGAGGGGGATGGGGAACAGTTTGTTAATGATTACCACTATTCAAAATATCTATAGAAGTGATTATTATGAGCATAGGACCAATAGTGAGCTAATACTATAGTTGAAGGAGGGTCCGTCGGGGTCCCTCTGGCCCAAGGGCCCCGATGTGGTCGCAACCTTTGCAACCCCTATTGCTACGCCCACGTGTTCCTACATAGCCTTCATTATGCCAAAGGTCCATTAAAACTGCTCGCAATAACATTTACATAAATGATTTTAGACTAAAGCCTTTGAACTTCCCACAAAATAATCTGTTCACCAGTTAAGCGTATCCATTCAGTGCAATGGTTTATAGGAGCTTCAATCGCATACTCCAACACGTACACAATAAATGTGTCTAGACTTTATGACATGCTCATCTTAACAAAGTATTACATAATTCAAACACATTATTTCCCAAGTACAATACTTTATTTAACATGCACCCAAGCAAATAGCTCCTCCTTTTCCATCATTTTAATGTTACAAGCATGACAATTACCTGCGGAAATACTAATATTGATGTTGCAATTTAGCACTTTGCATCATCAATGGAAACAATTTTCTGCCAAATGAATATCCTGCTTCTGCTATCTCTATCTGTTTAGTACACATTTGTCTGCCGTCACTGGAAAAATAATGTCCTTTATGATTGCTTCAGTTAAAATCAGTTAATTTGACTTTATGCTTCTCAGACAAAGTCGGTAGGTTATTGGAAGTCATTACCTTAAATAGAATCTGGGATTGCATTATTGATTTGTCATCTTATCACTGTAAGCTAGAAGCTAACAACAAGACAAGAGGAGACAGAATCCCACCATGCTATGCATAATGAGTTCATCTCGTTACAAGGGAAAAGTCAAGCTGGGTCTTAAACACACACCGAATGCATATAATGAGATTTCACTGTAATAAGTCTTTGGTTCTGTAGTTTTAAATGCAGTTTTGCAACATGCTAAGTACAGTAATTCAGTTTATCTTTATTTCCTGTTCCCATCTGAGCCTTAGTTACCATTAATCACTTTTGGACACTTAAGCAGCAGAGGAAGTGGAAGAGATGATTGCAGGAGATGCAGAGGATGATCAAAAGACTCTTAAGCTCAGATAGCAGCTATCTCCTCTTTCTTTGCAGACACTTTGCATATATTGTACATAAAAAAAAATATATATATATATATATATATATATATATATATATATATATATATACTACCTCCAGTGACACATTTAACTTTCCAAAGTTGCTTCCACATTAGTACTGCAAGTGTAATGAATCACAGGTTTTGCTCCCCTGTAGAGAGTTGCAACTCCAACTGCCTGCTTTTAAAGGGCCCTGAGCTCTGCATAAAATCAGAATTTGGATTTACCTGGGGCTTCCTCCAGCAACCCGCAGCCTGTGAGGTCCCCCGGCGTCCTGCTGGTGCCTCTTCCGGACCCACTGGTAGGTCTGTTAATCTGTGAATTCGGCCTGAAGTCGCCCGTGCGCACCCCCGTCACACACACTACGAGTTATCATGTCGGCCGGCATGAGAATCCTGCACATGCGCAATTCAGTCTTGGAGAACCTGCGCAGGACTCTCACGCCAGCTGCCATGATGATGCGTAGCGTGCGCAGTGAGGGAACGCACAGGTGACTTCAAGACTAAGTTGCTGATTGACGGAGCGCCAGCCCGACCGGGAGAGGAGCCAGGAGGATGCTGGGGGAACTCGCGGGCTACGGAGCGCTGGAGGAAGCCCCAGGTAAGTCCAAATTTTGATGAATTTTTATGCATAGCTCAGGTTCTCTTTAAAGAGATGCCTCCCCTTCACAGTACACCAGCTCCACTGTCCACTTCCAGGGATGTTTTTAAGCATAGGCAAACCAAGCAAATACCTAGAGTGACATCAGCAAGAAGGGGTAACACAGAGCTACTCTTAGCACACTGGGACCAATCCAACTTACTTATTTCCCTAAGTTTTCTCCTAGATGATATTTCCACACCTTGTCAATAAAATGACTTTTAAGCCACCAGCAAGCAAGAACATACTCAGAATTTTGACAGTACTTTTCACCTACTTTTTGTTACCCTTTTAATGGCAGAGTGCTAAAAACTTATTTTAAATAGAAGTTAAAAAGTACTCTCTAGGAGAAAAATTAGGAGAAAAAGTGAATTGAAAATGGGCAAAGGAGTCTATTGGCTGTTGCATCTACACTACATTTCAAGGAGAGCTCTTTATTCCAACCTGTAAAGATCCAGGCTTTAAACAGTGTAAGGGCTGGAACCCACAGGAGCGCTTTGGCAGCGTTTTGGCAGCACTGCGATACGCTAGCAGTTTGCCAAAACGCTGGGCTAATGTTAATGGATGGGGCAACTTCCACAGGAGCGTTTGCGTTTCCCAGAAACGCAAACGCAGGACCTGCAGCATTTTGGGAGCGTTAGCGCTTCAATGTAAAGTATTGAAACGCTAGCAGAAACGCTCAGCAAAACCTAAACTGAGCAGTTTTGCTAGCGTTTTGTGGTTAAGCACACTGTAACAAAATGAAAAATAATTCACAGGACCAATCAGGATAAAAACGCAAAACGCAAAACGCTAGGCACCCGCTGGGGAAAAAAATACAATGTTGCAAAACACGACCAAAAACGCGCATGAATCCGCTTGCAAACCGCTCAGACAAAACGCTAGCGGTTGCGTTTTGCGTTTGCGGTTTTCAGTGGGTTCCAGGCCTAATGTTTAAAGACTGGCTACATCCCCTAATAACAAATATAGGAAGGATTTGCTATGTGGCTTCAGAGAATTTAGGCCAGTGAGAGCGTATGTATATGTGCGCCGCCAGTGTGCTGGCCAAATGACGGCTCACCCTGTTGCCGCTCCAATCCCTGGCAGCATAAAATACTATCACCCCTCAAATTACCCTAGAACCGGAACCCAGAGTTACCCTTATGTGGCTCTTGAAGTCTAACATTACTGCTATGGCAGCGCCTAGTTTTGGCACTCTGCGCTGACCACTGTGCGCCAAAACCACCTGCTTTGCAGTGAGATCTATCTGCCTTTTAATGATCTGCATATCCTTTATAGACTTACTTTGGGAAACATTATCACTTCTGTACGCACCCTAAGAATTTGTAACTTCCGACTGCAAAACTAATGAATATAGGTTGGTCTTTGCACTAAGGGCCCTGGCACACAGGAGAGCATTTTGTGGGTCATTTCTGTTTAAAAAAACAAAAACAAAAAATGCTTCCATTGACTTGCATTAAAATCGCTGCAAATTGCAGCAATCATCTCATTTTTTTGTAAAAATTGTATAGACAGCAGTATCTGATGGCCAAATGTATATGCAACGCAGCAGTGCATCCTGTCAAACTACTGTCTTATGCATTTCTATCCACAATGCAGTGCTATCCAATTTAATGTAATTGAATCGAGTCAGCACTGAGAAGCAGTACAAAGCATGTGCCACACTTTTCTGTTGTGTGCCTGGGATTATAGAATGCTAATAGTTGAGTGTGTCAGGCATTCTTTTAACACCGTCCTTTCCCTGTCCTGAGAGACTGACAATTAAGGGCAAGGAGAGAAAAACAATTCTGCTCTCTCCACAATTGTTCTAATAACTGCATCTGCTCAGCAACTGATAAGGAATCATGCAAAGTTTTGCAGACAAAGATTTGTAGACAGTCCCTATTCAGGGTGCAGCAGGCTCTTGTGTACAGTGCTCAACCACCAACTTCTCTACGCTTCCCCAAGAGCCGTGTACTGTAGTGATGCTGGAGAACACTGCAGAGCCAGTTGTGCTCCATCAGAGATGGACAGAGTGAGTGTAATAAGCTGAGGTTGGGAGCACACCCGTCTGTTGGTTTTCTGTATGGATTTTCTGCACACCGTGTGTGTCTGTATGTGTGAAAACATGCACATTTTATCACATAAGCTAGTGTAATTGATAGAGAATGCAGCTGCATGCTGCATGGGGAAAACACAATCAAGTGTGCACTAGCCAATTGAATAACATCGGTTCTCAGTTTACCTATGCAGAAAACGAAAGGGAAAGGGGCCCCATTCAAAGTTTTGCAAGGAGGCCCAGTGATTTCTAGTTACGCTCCTGTCTGTGCTACTTCAAAATACTGATAGAAATCCCGTTTCCCAACCCATATGAGGTTGTTAATCAATCTCTGATGTTTCATGCAAAATGACTTCTAGTCTAGACAGAGATGGGAAAGCATCCAAAAATGCCAGACCAGACACTACTAAGTAGCCTAGAAAAAAATAATCGAGTCTCTTCCATTTTTAGTAGTAGTTCTCTTTTTTGAAAGCTTTTTTTTTTTTTATCTGTGTGCATAGCAGATGATGCCCTGGTTTATTTTCATCAGTCAAATGACATTCTTGCAGAGGTATGTTGGTCTATCTGCAATTTTGCTAATTCCAGTCTGGCTTTTTTTCCTCTTTCCTCCTGGGTTATCACTGGTCCATGGTCAACTTTTTACCACTTAAACAGGCTAAATGATTTGTAGACATGTGATATTTTAGAAAATAAATAGCTAGTAGTATAAAAAAATCACTGCTGATCAAATACCGATGATATAGGGAAACCTATAGATATTTTTAGAATATTTTTGTAGAATAAACAAAGCAAAGAAAGTTTTAAAGAGAAGTAAAATCCATTGTCCAATGTAAACCTGCTTCTGCTGACATATCAACGGCATGCAGGACTACACTGGACAATTGATTTTAATTTAATGGGCTTGATTCACAAAAGGGTGCTAACTCAGTTAGCACGCCTAAAAGCTTTGGGCGTGCTAACTAGGGTGCTAAGCAGTTATCATGCCCAAAGCTTCTATTGATCGCGCGCAAAGTTTAGCGCTGCGCGGTGCGCGCGAAACCGTCGCAACGGGTACGTCCGAAAGTCTGGAAACGCTAACTTATCGCACAAAACTTTGCACATCCTAAAGGGCTTTAGGCATGCTAAGGGGCTTTTAGGCGTGCTAACTAAGTTAGCACCCTTTTGTGAATCAAACCCAATCACTTTTCAGAAGGCATAAAACACTTTTTAATAAGTTGTACAAGTAGCAACAAATGTATCAATGTCTTGGAACACAACTATGACAATTATTGTGTTTTTCATCGGGAAACCACTCTGTATGTGTATATATTTATACTATGCATAGTATTTAAAGTGGACCTAAACTCTTGCAAAGGACAGAAGGAAACCATAGAGAAATGCACCCTGTATATATTTAGAGAGTTTAGCCTAGTCTAATTCCCGCTCATCTGTGAAATCACAATTTGTAATGTAATCTCTCAGCTGAGTCAGCTGACTGCCACGGCAGAGCAAGTAATCTGTAAACACAAAATGTTAACAAGATGTCTGCTTCCATGAAAGCAGGGAGTAGACACACTGCAGATTAATTGCATGATTTTTATCAGATGTAACAAAGAAATTTTTTTATTTCAAGGTTATTATGCTGTTGTTTCTCTTTTAGAGAGGAAGTTCTAAATTCAGGTCCGCTTTGAGAAAACTCAGTTACAGCTTACTTTTTCTGAAAAGGATAATCAGAAATTACAGAAGCTAGCATTGTTTACAGGTACATCAACCAAGAGAGTAAATTGTCAGAGTTATGTAAAGTTTATCAATTTATTTTGTTTATTGCATACCTAAAACAAAGGAAATTGCCAGCGGTGAGCTGCTACTACCCAGCGGTGCAAGGTTTCAACAAATAATTATCTAAGATCATGGCATTTCAGAACAGGATTTTTATTATTCTAATGTTAGATTTATTATTTTAATCTGCAGACTATAAAAATAATGTGCATTGCCCTACTGAGACATGACAGAAGCAATCATGTTTTATGATATTGTTTATGTGGTGATCTTTATAACATGTCTGGGGCTCTGTCAATAGGGTTGATGAACTGTTGCAGATTTAAAGGAAGAAAGAAAGATTATGCAATTAAAAGGAAAGAAGAAACTTGTGACATGAAATACTGGCAAGTGTTATCAAACAGTCAGCTAACATAATGGGACAAGGAAGAATATCACAATGAAAATTTTAAAAAGTGTAATATTAAATAGAGGGAATCTCTTTAACCACTTTGTGCCAAGCGTACAGTATTACAGTTTCTGGCAACTGATTTTCTAGATTGGAGTGAAATAGTCTACAGCTTTTGATGAGCACAGCGCATGTGCTAGCATGCGCCTGTGCTGATCACTATGGCAACAAGTGGAGGAGGCACCAGGTCTAATACTGTGGTGTCCCATCTTCACTACAAGGTAAAGCTACTGGGGTGGAGGGGGGCCCACCAGACTACCAGGGAGAGCTGTTGGAAATGGGGGCGGTACTAGATTACCAGGAAATGCCTTAATGCCTAGACTTCATAGGGGACATGTATGAAGGGGAGGGAGACCATTAGACCCCAGAGAAAGCTCCAATAGACCCCAAGGGAAGATACAAAATAAGAGAGGGAAACACTAGTTCACCAGGACAAGCTATAACAAAAGAGGAATATTATTTTAAAAATACCATTTACCCACATCTTATAGCCCCGTCAGCTTTCGAAAAAGCACCCCAGCATAATAAAGCAGATAATTACACTTTCTATAGACCTTTTATTCTCCCCTGTTTACCTTTAGACAGGTTTTATTATCAGTCCAGTACCAGGAGAAAAAGAATACATAATGTAGAAAGATATACCTTTATTTCCAAAATGTAATGTCTTTACCATACATTGCACCAGCAACAAAGCTAATGTTTATAATAAATGGGATAAATAGCCAAATTCAAATAGAGTTCATTATCTACAGTAGCACTTTTTATTTTAAAATAATAATAGGTGCAAACTGAGAAACTGTGTTTTCAAAAAAAAAAAATCCAACTTTCTCTTTAAAATCCATAAGAAATCAAATTATTCCCAGGAAAAATAGCATCAAACAAAGACTAGTTTTTCTCAAAATAAATTATGTACACATCACAAAGATGTAATATGTAGTGATTTTGCAGATACATAGAGTTATTGAAGATTAAAAGGACACCTGAAGTAAGAGGTAAAAGGAGGCTGCCATATTTATTTCTTTTACGCAATACCAGTTGCCTGGCTATCCTGCTCATCCTCTGCCTCTAATACTTTAATCGATAGATTCTGACCCACACCAGAAATAAGCATGCAGCTAATCTTGTCAGATTTGACAAAAATGGCAAACACCTGATCTGCTGCATGCTGCTTGTTTTTGGTGTGATCCAGACACTACTGCAGCCAAATAGATCAGCATGGCTAACAGGATACCGATATTGTTTAAAAGCAAAAAAATATGACAGCCTCCACATACTTCTGGCTTCAGGTTCTCTTTAAAGAGAACCTGTACTCTAAAATTCTTACAATAAAAAGCATACCATTCTATTCCTTATGTTTTCCTGTGCCCCTCTGTGCTGTTTCTGCCACTCTCAGCTGCAATCCTGGTTTTTAATAATTAACAGTTTTAGGCAGTGTTTACAAACAAAAGACTGGCTTCTAACCAGAGTATCATAGGCTGAGAACAGCTTACTGTGTGACTCATGCAGAGCTTGGAGGGGGTGTGTAAAGCTTCTGCCAATGACAATCAGTGCTGCACATTCCACACATTCCAGCCACTGCCTGACAGACATGACAGAGGAAAGGAGATACGATTTATTATAGAGACAGTGCAAGTAGGAAAGGCTGCAGTAAGACAGACCACATTAGAACAGGCATAGGAACTTATAGAACAGAAGAAATAAGGCTCACAATTTTGTTACAGAGTCTCTTTAACATTTAATGGCAAGTCTTAAACATAAAACTGCTCTAGTTCATAAGGGAAAAACAGACCTAGGTGAGAAGTGTTTAATATTAAGTTAACGTGGGTTTAGAACAAAGATTGAAAGTCCCCCCACATTGCTTCATTATGTCAAACAAAAAGTGCAATGATTAAAAATGATCTTTCCGTAGCTCTACTGCTCTACTGTAGAGTAGCTCTTCAGGTAGATGTGCAAAATATTTAAGTGGTGCTCAGTTATCAGAATATCCCATGAGTCATTAACATTTACAATCATACTATGCGCTCACGGGGCTGTCTCATCGCCGCAGGCTCCTCTCTCTCTGCCATCTATATGACGGCAGAGTGCTGACAGCCAGTCAGGAGCCACTTTCATTCATTGCGATGATGAATCTATGTCCAGTCAGAACCGAGGAAACCACCTGCTGGACGTAGATTCATACTGCGTCAGGTTGGAACAAGTTAATGAACACACACAATACACACACGACTCGTTATCTTCCCACCCTGTACATGAAGCTCTCTCTTCGACATCTCCTTTGCTATCAACAACACGTCCATCCGCTCTGTCCTTTAAAACCACTGCCTGGGTGTCATCCTTGACTCAGCACTCTCCGTCACCCTCCACATCCAGAATCTCTCCAGGTTCTGCCACTTCCATCTCTGCAACATCATTAACATTTGTCTCTTCCTAACCCCAACATCACCAAATTCCTGGCCCATGTTCTGGTCATCTCCCGTCTGAACTACTGCAATGCTATCCTTTCCGGACCTTTGGAGAACTGACTTTAACTACCTGCGGACCGCCCCACGCCAATGGAGTGGCAGCCCCAGGACCACCTAATGCCAATTGGCGTCAAGTCCTGGGGCTCTGTTTTGCAAGAGATTGTGCGCAGGGTGCACACGCATCTCCTACTTGGTGGGTGGAGCAGAGCTCTGCCTTCAGTCTCCGAGTGGCAATCGCCACTTGGGAGACTGTTAGACGGCGTAACCGCCGTCTATTTACATGTACAGCGCTGTGATCTGCAGCAGCGCTGTACTGGGGACAGCCGTGTATCCCCCTGGGGGCACAAGAAGCCTATGACAGTCGATCGCCGTGATTGGCTGGCGGGGGGTGGGCGGGAGGTAGAGGAAAAATAAAAATAAAAAATATGTTTATTCAATAAAAAAAAGATAGGAATAAATATTTGTATAAAAAAAAAAAAAAAACTCAGGGGCGATCAGACCACACCAACAGAGATCTCTGTTGGTGGGGAGAAAAGGAGGGGGGAGGAATATTTTTTTGCTGTGTTGTGCGGCCCTGCAGCTTGGCCCTAAAGCTGCAATGGCCAATTTACTAAAAATTGCTCTGGTCTTTAGGGGAGTTTAAGGCCTCTTTTCCACGAACTGTTTACAGGCAGTGAAATGCCTCTCAAAGGCCTGGTGCACACCAAAAACCGCTAGCAGATCCGCAAAATGCTAGCAGATTTTGAAACGCTTTTTCTTCTTTTTCTGCAGCGTTTCAGCTAGCGTTTTGCGGTTTTGTGTAGCGGTTTTGGTGTAGTAGATTTCATGTATTGTTACAGTAAAGCTGTTACTGAACAGCTACTGTAACAAAAAACGCCTGGCAAACCGCTCTGAAGTGCCGTTTTTCAGAGCGGTTTGCGTTTTTCCTATACTTAACATTGAGGCAGAAACGCATTCGCAATCTAAAATCTGCTGCAGCCCGGGAGTATGCGTTTCTGCAAAACGCCTCCCGCTCTGGTGTGCACCAGCCCATTGAAATACATTACCCTAGCGGATCCGCACCCGCAAGCGGATCGCAAACAGCAGCGGAAACGCTCTGGTGTGCACTAGGCCAAACTCTCACAATTGCTTGCTGCTGCCTGGTAACTGCTCGCTGCCTGGCAACTGCTTGCTGAGCACACAGCTCAACAGTTTGTGGAAAAAAGGCCTAACACTGCAGTCTTCAAGAGGTTAATCCCTGCAATCCTAAGGCCACGTTCACATTACAAACGCGGACGGGCACGCACGCCAAGTGTGTATGAGGATCTGCACATCTCATAGACTATGAATGCATTTTGCAGGAATGGATCTTTTGCAGGAACAGATCTTTTGCAGATAATGATCTTTTGAGTGTGTACGGGCATCTTTGTGAGCAGCATCTTGCAAAGATTTTATCTGATGGGGAGTGCAGCTCCATAGAATAGACTGTGTAGAGTATGGCTCTCATACTACATGAAGGGTGGTAAGATTGGTCTGTGATCTTTCATTTTCCAAAGACTTTTATCTCAAGTGTGTATGAAGCATTAGGCTCATACACACATCAGACTATAGTCTTTGGAAAATGAAAGATCACAGACCAATCTTACCACCCTTCATGTAGTATGAGAGCCATACTCACAGTCTTTTCTATGGAGCTGAACTCCCCATCAGAAAAAAATCTTTGCAAGATGCTGCACACACAGATGCTGTACAGACACAAAAGATCAGTATCTGCAAAAGATCTGTTCCTGCCAAAAATCCATTCCTGCAAATTGCAATGATAGTCTATGAGATCTGCAGATCATCATACACACATGATTTAACCACTTCACCACTGAGGGGTTTTACCCCCTGACCACCAGAGCAATTTTCACCTTTCAGCGCTCCTTCCATTCATTTGTCTATAACTTTATTATTACTTATCACAATGAAATGAACTATATCTTGTTTTTTCCGCCACCAATTAGGCTTTCTTTAGGTGGGACATTATGCCAAGTGTTTTAATGAAAAAATAGGAAAAATGTGGGAAAAAATTAATTTTTCATTTTTCGGCCATTATAGTTTTTAAATAATGCATGTTACTGTAGTTAAAACCCATGAAATTTATTTGCCCTTTTGTCCCGGTTATAAAACCGTTTAAATTATGTCCCTATCACAATGTTTGGCGCCAATATTTTATTTGGAAATAAAGGTGCATTTTTTTCAGTTTTGCGTCCATCCCGAATTGCAAGCCCATAGTTTATAAAGTAACAGTGTTGTACCCTCCTGACATAAATATTTAAAAAGTTCAGTCCCTAAGGTAACTATTTATGTATTCTTTTTAATTGTAAATTTTTTAATTTTTTTTTATTACAAAAAAAAAAAAATGGGGAGTGTGGGAGGTAATGAGTTAATTTTTTGTGTATAACTAATTCATTTGTATGTGAAAAATGTTTAGGGTGTAGTTTTACTATTTGGCCACAAGATGGCACCAGTAACTTTTTATTTAATGCGACCTCCAAGCGTCCTTCCGGACGCTTGGAGGAAGTAGTAGGAGGCTGGGTAAGTTTTTTTTTTCACAACGATCGCGCTGCTTAGCGGAAAAGCAGCGGATCATTGCGGGGCTTAGATCAACGAACGGGAATAGATTTTCCCGTTCATTGATCTCCGGGCGAGCGGCCGGCGGCGTGTTTATCCGCGGGAATGCACGCTAGAGTGAGTGGGAGCACGGGCAGCGGCGGGAGTGCGGAAAGTACGAATTTCTCCGTCCCTGGGGGTTAAAGGATGGAAAAAGGGACGGATAAATTCGTATGGGCGGGGTAAAGTTGTTAACTGACATTCATCTGCAGATCAAGCAATCATCCGCAGATCTGAAAATTCATCCTGGTGGCTCTGATCTGCAGATGAATGTCAGTTAAATCATGTGTGCATGATGATCTGCAGATCTCATAGACTATCATTGCAATTTGCAGGAATGGATTATTGGCAGGAACAGATCTTTTGCAGATACTGATCTTTTGTGTCTGTACAGCATCTGTGTGTGCAGCATCTTGCAAAGATTTTTTTCTGATGGGGAGTTCAGCTCCATAGAAAAGACTGTGTAGAGTATGGCTCTCATACTACATGAAGGGTGGTAAGATTGGTCTGTGATCTTTCATTTTCCAAAGACTATAGTCTTATGTGTGTATGCACCTTAACTCTGTGGACCACCCTCCCCCCATTCAGGCTTGCAACACTTGCAACTCATTCAAGCAAGCCTTGAAAAACGTATTTGTTAACCATTGCTTATCCACCTTCTTCATATTCCCAAACCTCCTCCTTTGGACATACACCCACCCTTCCTTATGTAATCCCCTCCCCCCTCCCTCCTAGATTGCAAGCGTATTTGGCAGGGCCTCCTCCCTGTTTGCTCTTCTCTGCCACTGACTCATCTGGTATATTTATCCCTATATATATCCCTTCATTGCAATCTGCACACCCTTGTTTATTGTTGCATCACTATTTTGTGTACCCATTGTTTAACGCCGGAAGGTCCTTGTGAAAAGTTTAGGGCCGTTTTCCACTAGCGGCGATTGCGATGCTGAATCATAAAATTGCAAACCGCTAGTGATTTTTAAATCGCTACGGTTTGCCAAATAACATAGGAATCGCAGTAGGTAATTTCCACTACCGCGATTCATTTTTTTACTTAAACGCGATCGCGCGGCAAAGCAATTTTTGCCGCGATTTTGCTATGCAGTGCATTGCATAGCAAAATTGCAATCGCTGGGAGAATTTGGAACATTGCTGAATCTCAGTCGCTAGCGATTAGCGCAAACAGTAGTGATTGCTAGTGGAAAAGGGCCCTTAATGTTGTGATGTCTCCCCTGTCTTGTGTGCAGCACTGTATAAAATGTTGGCAATTTATAAATACAGTTTAGTAACAATTACAATAAACTATATTGCTGTATTTTGGTATAATAATCCCACCCGTCCAGTGATGCTTAGCTTAAGCTATGATACACAGCCTTCTGGCTCAGAGCACTCTGGGAGACCAGTGGCCATATGCGATTCACTTTTTACCCCTGAGTTTTCTCCTAGGTGATATTTTCACAACTTACAAATAAAATGCCTTTTACACCACCAGAAAGCAAAGAAATACTAATATTGACAGTACATGATACCTACTGCAGACTGATGACAGAGCGGAGCTCCATCATTTAAGTGGGGATGCTTATGCATCGGTGCCCGCGATCCCCTGCAATCCCTGCCCCCAGGACTTCACGCAAATTGGCGTTGAGCGGTCCTGGGGCTTCCGCCGCGTTCACGCCAATTGGCATGGAGCAGTTTAGGAAACAGTTAAATTGAAGATGAAAAATGATCTCCTAGGAGAAAACTCAGGAAAAAAAGTAAATTGCATATGGCCCCAGGTGTTTCTCCGACTCAATCCATGACAAACAAGAAACATTCCACAGTGATGCTCCTCCTTGTCAGCAGTAATGTCGCCCCCTGTGATAAATCTGAGAATATAAATCAGCTTGGGGAAAGATTTTACATTAACTAAATAATGTGTAGAGAAATGCTGAAGAAAATAACCATTTTTATTTATTGAGTTATATTCAATAAAGTTACTCTTAACGCTGTCAGGCAGTGTGTTTATATGAAAGGACAACTGTAATGAGAAGAATATAAAGGCTGCCATATTTATTTACTTTTAAACAATACCAGTTTCCTGGCAGCCCGGCTGATCTATTTGGCTGCAGTAATGTCTGAATCACACCAGAAACAAGCATGCAGCTAATCTTGTCAGATCTGACAATAATGTCAGAAACACCTGATCTGCTGCATGCTTGTTCAGGGCCTATGGCTAACAGTATTAGAGGCAGAGGGTCAGCAGGACAGCCAGCCAACTATTATTGTTTAAAAGGAAATAAATATGGCAGCCTCTATATCCCTCTCGTTACAGATGTCCTTTAAAGTGAGTCTGAAGCGAGAATAACTCTCGCTGCAGCTCTTACATATAGCAGGGGCATGAGTGCCCCTGCTAAAACGCCGCTATCCCGCGGCTAAACGGGGGTCCCTTACCTCCCAAATCCCCCTCCGTGCAGCGCATCCCCTCTTCCGCATTTAGGCAGGGCTAACGGCCGCAGCCCTGCCTCCACGCGTGTCCATCAGCGCGTATCTCCGCCTCTCCCCTGCCCCTCTCAGTCTTCCTTCGCTGAGAGGGGCGGGGGAGAGGCGGCGATGCGCCGCTGATAGACGGCGCTGAGAGGCAGCCGTTAGCCCTGCCTCAACAGCAGCAAAATCTACGACCAAGTTGGTCGTAGATTTTACAGGGGGGAGGGAGGTTGGGGGGTAAGGGACCCCCGTTTAGCCGCGGCGGGCACACATGCCTCTGCTGAATATAAGCACTGAACCGAGATTTATTCTCGCTTCAGTGTCTCTTTAAGGGAACTGCAATTTTCTGCTCTGCTTGTAGAAATTTGACAGACGTCAACCACTCAAGTACCAGCAGTCTCTGGCCCCTTAAGGAAAAGTGCTCCAATTGTGCATTAATCTTTTATTCAAAAAGGTTGCACATCAAATATGCACTTACATCAAGCTGTAGGTTTCAATTGCGTTTTATTCATTAAGTTATATGCAACAAAGTTACTCTTTAAGCTGTCAGGCAGTGTATTTAGATTTGTAACTTGAGATAGACTTTAATTTTAAAATGTTAAAATTCATGTCCTAGTTGTATTGTAAATTCTGTCTAGTGCAAAAACTTTACGTAATATTCAATAACTTCCAGTACTGTTTGTTTCCAATATGCCATCCCCAAGAGCTTACCTCCTACAGTCATCGGCTTCTATTTACAACTGGCTTGTGAAAGGCAATAAACAAGAATTGCCTGTAATATACAAACATCTACATTTTTAGACAATATATTATGGGAAACTAGAATAAAATTCGCCATTACAACAAAAATTCTCTGGCGTGGAAATGGATCATAACTATTCATACAGAAGGTGTTAATAAACATTTTTATAGATTATATAGCCATAAAAATATGGGAACAAAATAAACTCTATAGAAAATATAAAATTCATTATAGGAGATTGAAGCAGTTCCACCTACAATGGAGGCGACATATCTTGACATAAATAAAAACATAGAGCTACACTATAATAATTTCCCTCACACAACACTAAAGTTGCTTGAAGTGTGCAGTTTAACCACTTGAGGACCGCAGTGTTAAACCCCCCTAAAGACTAGGCCATTTTTCAAGAAATAGGCCACTGCAGCTTTAAGGACTCGCTGCAGGGCCACACATGTCAGCACACAAGTGATCCCCCCCCTTCTCTCCCCACCAACAGAGCTTTCTGTTGGTGGGGTCTGCTCACCCCCAAGATTGTTTGTTTATTTATTGTAAATATTTATCTTATTTTTCATTACATCTCCCTATTTTTGTTTATATTTTTGTATTCCCCCTCCCTCCCCCCGCCAGCCAATCCCCGTGATCAGCTGTCATAGGCTTCAGCCTATGACAGCCGATCAACCCTGAGCCTTTGGAGGGGACAGCCGTGTCACACGGCTCTCCACAGTACAGCGCTGCTTTAGATTGTACGGGGTAATTAGACGGCGACGGCCACTGGGAGACTGAAGGCGGGGAAGAGCTCCACCTACCAAGTGGATCTCCTGCAAAACAGGCCCGCAGGACCTTACGCCGATGGGCGTGGTCGCAGCGGCAGCCCCAGGTCCGCCTAACGCCGATCGGCGTAAGGTCCTGCTGGCCTGTTTTGCAGGAGATCCACTTGGTAGATGGAGCTCCGCCCCGCCTTCAGTCTCCCAGTGACCGACGCTGTCGTGATACGGTCGGTAACAGGTTAAGTTGCCAAACACTAGTTAAAGTGAAGTTGTACATGGTGTGTGATCATTGAGGAACAGAAAGAGAACCTGTTGATGACGGTCAAGCAATAAAGTGCTAAAGCAGAAGCTAGCTTTCTGCTTGGCATCAGAAAACGATTATTTTCCTGAGCTTGAAGATCTCTAAAGATGTGGATCACAGCTACAAAATTAAAATGTGCTTTCTGCTTAGGAGAAAAACTTCAGCAGATGTTGACAAGATACTAAAAAGTAGAGACATCACTTAAACAACAAAGATCAGAATAGTTAAAACTGCAATAGTAATAACTTACAGCTGTAAGAGATGGACTGAAAATAAGATTACATGTCAAAAAAAAGAACTGAACAAGATGCTAAGCAATAGAGACATCACTTTACCGACAAAGATCATCAGAATAGTTAAAGCTGCAATAGTAATAAAGGCTGTGAGAGGTGGACTGTAAATAAGGCCATGTGTCAAAAAATGATGTGTGAAAATTGCAACGCTGAAGACAATTACTGAGAATTCCCTAGACTGCAAGAAGATCTCATCATTTGGCATTCAAAGCAAATCTATTTTTCCCATAGAATACCTGTGTTAAAATTAAAATAGTTTGGCTGAAAAAATTTGAAAAAACTGAAAAATTATTATGATAAAAAAATGATGATTAATATAACATCATTATCCTCCGTGGTGCTGTACAGAGTACAAAACATACATGGGTACATGAAAATACAGATACTGGTACATAATACAGATGTGGTTGATAAATATCAGTGACACATGTATAGTAATTAACAAAATGAACAGCCCCTCACAAGGCACAAAAGTGAGGGAATTATGCCCTTGCTAGCTTAAAATCGTAAGGAACAGGGAGGAAAAAAGAAAAAGAGGTCAAGCAATATATAAGGTTTTCATCCAGGGTTGTTACATTTTTAGACTATAGTCAGAAAAAAGCATAGCTTGTCCAGTGACTGAAGATGTAATGTCCTAGGTTAGACTATATGTTTGCCTGAAAAGGTACATTTTAAGGGTGAGCTTGAAAGTTAAAAGGTATAGAGAGTGACAGATGTATTTTAAAAATTAAAATTCTAGTGGCTTGTAAGAAGTCCTGTACACATGAGTATAGAAGGTGATTCCACAGGTGGAAGACACAGGGAAGAAAGTTTGTGGTGAGCTTTTTAGACTAGAGTGAAAAGTTTGAATTGAATCCTCTGGTTAAAGAGAACCCGAGGTGTGTTTAAAGAATGTTATCTGCATACAGAGGCTGGATCTGCCTATACAGCCCAGCATCTGTTGCTATCCCAAGCCCCACTAAGGTCCCCCTGCACTCTGCAATCCCTCATAAATCCCAGCCGTGCTGTGAGTCTGTGTTTACATCTGTAGTGTCAGTCTCAGCTGCTCCCCCGCCTCCTGCCTAGCTCCGGTCCCTGCCCCTGTCCCTTCCCTCCAATCAGCAGGGAGGGAAGGGATGCAGGCGGGGACTGGAGTTCTCCAGGAGGCGGGGAGAGCAGCAGACTGACACTATAGAGATAAACACAGCCAGCTCTGACAAGCTGTTTGTCAGCAGCTTGGCTGTGATTTATGAGGGATTGCAGAGTGCAGGGGGACCTTAGGGGGTTTGGGATAGCAACAGAGGCTGGGCTGTATAGGCAGATCCAGCCTCTGTATGCAGATACAATTCTTCAAACCCACCTCGGGTTCTCTTTAACAGCAAATGAATAACTTGTAATGAAGAAGCAGCAGATAAGGATTAAGAAGAGAGGTGGATGAGTCGAGTGGTGATTTAAGTACAGATTGGAGTGATGAAAGTATGTTAGTTGGTAGTCCACAGAGAAGGGTATTACAGTAACCAAGTAGAAGATGTAAAGTAGGAGTTTGCACAGGTGAAGATGGATAAGCAGCATATGTCCATGCATATTCTCACAGAAACTATTGTTGGTAAACAGTACTTTGGAAGTGTGGGCAGTAACTGTTCCCACTATCAACCTCAGTTAGAAATGCAAGCAGCATCTTCCCCCTCCACACACACCCGCAATTAGAAGTGTGGCCAGTACCTGTTCTCCCCTTCCCCTCTTCCACAGTAAGAAATTTGACAGGTATATTGTTCCACCACCCCTTCCCTAATAAGAACTGTGGCCAGATTCTGTGTCCCCCCTCCCACCATAGTGTAAAAAGTAAACCACTCTCTTCTATTTGAAAATGCAGAGTGGCTACAGAGGAGTACAATTACCTGGTGCAGCATCAGGTCCTCACCTCTTCTGCACTGAAGCTCATCACTGTGCAGAAGCATTCCTCCAGCTCCTGATGCACGTCATGTGACATGGGAGCCTACAGAGGAACGCTGCTGCATAGTGATCAGCTGCTGTGCAGAAGAGGGGCTGAACCAGGGCTGGACAAGGTAATTGTGCTCCGCAGTGGCTGGATTTTGCCACTTGATTCAGTTTGCTTCAGGGTAGGGCCAGCTCTGGTGGTAATCATTAACAAACTTTTCCCCTCTCCTGCTGACACCACTCTGCTGACACCGAGGCTATAATTGGCAGGTTTTAGTGCTTCAAATCATTTGTTATGTACAAAGTGCCCAAGTGGGCCCCAATGTATAGCTCAAACAGGGGCCCATATTGCCTTAGCTACAACACTGGTATCACTTTCTTCTGTCCATGTTTGTGGAAGGTTTGCTTCAGCTGAATTGCAGATACGTCCAGGAATACTTCAAACTGGTAACATTTTACGTGATTTGAAATATCAATAAAAAATGAAAATAATAAAACACTTGGATCTTGCGATGCATAATCAGCTTTAAAATCCCTGCATACATATGCCGGGTGTTATTAATTGGCTCCCCCATCACAGGTTGTTGTCAGCTCTGTGTTACTGAAATTTCTTTACGCAGCGTCCAGTCTGTGTAAAAGATGAATTCAGACAGATTGCGAGAGCTCCATCTGTTTAGAAAATAATCAAGAAGCACTATGAACCATATTACAATGTTATGATAATAAGAGCTTTCACAGCACAGAACATGCACAGAATGCTGTCATTATTTTCAGAGGAGATGTTTCAAATCCATAATCTGCAATGTAGCAAACCTCTAGGGCCACCACAGCTAAAGATTACAGGTCATGTTATGTGCTAGAAAATCATTTTTATGCTCAAAAATCATTCTGCGTGCATTTTTTGCTACATGATGCAAGCTTTAAGATGACACCATAACACCCCCCCCCTCACACACACACACACACACACACACACACACTCACACACACACACTAACACAGGCAGGAATACAACACGAGGGGACAGTGGCACAACTTGTTATCCGTGCTTTAAGTTGCATACTGTAAGGCATACATTCAATGCAAACAATGCTTCACTGCTATTGTATATTTCGTGGTAACGCGCTGAATGCAGTGCATTATGGTGCCACATGTCATTATGCTGCACTATGAACTTTGCATAAGTGTTGCATTGCAGTAATCCGAGTTACAAAGTGGTCATTATGCCTTATGCCACACTGCAACGCACAACCGTGTAAAAATAACATAATGAATAAAATTGCTTATTTTTTACAAAAATAATTTATAGGTTATTTTGCCACATGTAAAATCTTTCCACTCCCTGTTTTACATTCTGAATGCATCACTGGTGGCGACATCTTTAGGTCTGCCAGGTGATCTGTACGGAATGTTTGTTAGTGAGAGTTATATGCACAGAGGGAGATATTGCTTGCTTGGCAGTTGGAAAAAGCCGTTATTTTCCACAATGCAAGAAGGTTCAAATCAGCTACTGATTGGAAGGAAGTTCAATTCTTGGTTACAGTTCATCTTTAAGGCATGAAGCACACTTGGTGCTCTTCAATCCTGTTTTCCACATACCTTTTTTTTTATCACACTTCATGCAATTCCGATTGCTGACAGTCAGTTGCTATCAGCATCAGGGACAGTTTTAGGAACAATGGGGCCCCCAGGCAAAATTAACTTGTTAACCTGGGCCCCCCAACCCAAAAGCGGCATTAGGGGCAGCCACATTTTACTACATCCAAATCTCACCCCAGAGCCTCTGAGCCAGCTATTGTCCCTCACCCCCAGATCACCCCCCCCCCCAACTTAACTGTGCTCCCCAGGGCCCCAGCAATGGCTTTGGCAGTGTAGCATGTGACATGTCCCAGTGGAGGATGCCCCTCTGTCAGTCCATTGGCTCCATTGCAGGGTCCCTAGGGAGCACAGTTAAGTGCCCCTACAGGCTCTGGTGCCCCTACAGGCTCTGGGACCCTGGGGAAATTGCCCACTCAGCCTCTATGGAAGTGCCGGCCCTGCCTAGTGCACCACTGACATCTCTTTGTGGTGAAAAAAGTTAACCTTCTGAACCCTGAGTACATTTGTGTCAGTCTACCTCTGTGGTTGTTCCTTTAGAGGTCAGGGAAAGTGAAGGCAAGTTCAGTCCAAAACATATGAGATAAAGTTGAAGGGAAGTCTCTATGATTACAAATTTTATAGCAGAAGTCATAAGTATAACAGAGCAAAACACAAAACAGTCATTTTGCGGAACACTTGCAAAATCGGAAGCAGGAAATTTGGGCGCATTGTAACTGATAGTGGAGATGCCGCCGCGGCGGTGAGCGGCATGGCGGCTGTCTCCGTGTCTCAGCCGGCGGCCTCCGCCACGCAGTTACATGTTGGAGTTTTGCCTGGTCCCTCAGTTGCACATAGACTGAGGGCTAAGCGCGCGCGCCAGGCGACTGGACCTTTATGCGAGTAGAAGAGTCAGCTGATCAGCCAGTCAGCTGACTCCAGCAGTGCTCCGGATTGGCTGAGTGGCTGGGGCGGCGCTGTGGAGCGCTCTTAGTATATATAGGACCTGCATGTCGGTTGCTCTTCGTCTGCTGTTGCAAATGCTACGTGTTAGCACTCAGACCTTAGTCAGATCCCAAAGTGTGCTAGAAACAGCAGGAGCTGGGGATCCACACTTAGCCAGATTCTGTTTATAGCTTAACCACTTCAGCCTACAGCTTCGAAAATGTGCCTCATCCACGAATTCGGAAATCCGCGTGGTTGAAAAAAAAAATCCGCATTCGGCCCCGCCGCATGCGGATTTTCGTCCGCGTCCACGCAACCACGCGGATTTTTTCCCGTGAATGGCGTAATCACGCGCGGATTCACGCCCGGAGGCGGATTTTCTTTTAACGTTAAAGAGGCACTATTAGCAATAACATGCCCCCCAAAGAAAATACATATGTAAGTAGATAAATACTTCCTCTACTTACATAACAGATGTATTGCACTGTCCTCGGTTTCCATCCATATAATTTTAGATTATAAATAAAGGGACATTCTCTACATGGCAGGGGCCATCTTGCTTCCTCCGGGTATATTCTTCCCCCCCCCCCCCCCACACTCCCCTCCTCCCCGCACTTATCCTCAGCACAGCGGGGAGGAAAAGCTGCAGACAGCAAAGACTCACCTAACAATAGATCCAAGCGCTGCAGTTCCCCCCTATACTCTCTGCACTACCACCGGCGGCAGTGCAGAGAGTATGGGGGGAACTGCAGCGCCTGGGAACATTATTCCTGGAGTCTGTGCGCTGCCTTTATCCTTCCCCAAAGTTCTGTGCGGGGAAGAAGGATAATGCGGCGGCGGTGGGCGGCAGAAGAGCAGAGGGGGGTGCGGACATCACACTGGAGGAGGGGGGCAGAGGACAGTGAGAGGAGATAGCCTCTGGCCCCCCTCCGTGCGCTCTTACAGCGGCTACAACCGCCGCAGACAAGGGGAGAGCAGGCGGCCAATCACAGAGCAGAGAGGTGATTGACAGAGGCTTTAGCCAATCAGCCTGCCTGTCATTTCTGTTCTGCGGCTTTCTGTTCTGCGGCTTTGCAGGCATGGGGAGAGAAAAACCTCTTAGGGAAAAAAGTAAGAATGATTGTAACTAGTTGCATTGCCTTTTTAGCATCCTTTTTGTCTATGTAATAGACTAATATAGAAAATTGATTTCACATATAATGCCTAACAGTTACTCTTTAATAACAAAGCCCCCATACATGCTACAGTCCCCCAAATAGCATGGATTATCGAGGTGATAAGGGGCAACATAACTTCAACATAAAAAATTCCCCCCAAAAATTTTTTTCTAGAGAAAATGGATTTTAAAGTGAAATCAACACTTTAAATGGGGCTATTAATTGGTAATAAGTGGTTTTAAAAAGGGATATACGCGTTAAGCAGTCAAAGAGGTGAAGTTCCAATGGCACTTGGCGGCGAAGGTACCGCTGGAGGAGGATGAGTGGCTGACGGCAAAAAGGCTCCAGAGAGGTTTTTGTAATTTTTTTTTTGTTTTTTTGCAGCAATTAGCAATGACATCGCAGCAGAGTTGTCAGTGGACACGGGCAGTGTGAACGCAGAGTGCAGTGGTGGTAGCGACTGAGTCAGGAGAAGGACTATGCGGGCGGTCAGTTCAGCAGCACAGAAGGACCACGGCAACATACTGGTGGTAGTAGTAGCAGCACAGCGTCATAGTGCTGGCCAAAAAATTAAATGCACCCGGTGACCCGGGCAGTGTGAACGCAGAGTGTAGTAGCGACTGAGTCAGGAGGACAAAGCGGGCGGTCAGTTCAGCAGCAGCAGCACAGTAGTAGTAGCACAGCGTAATAGTGCAGGCCAAAAAATTAAATGCACCCGGCGACCCGGGCAGTGTGAACGCTGAGTGTAGTAGCGAATGAGTCAGGAGGACAAAGCGGGCGGTCAGTTCAGCAGCAGCAGCACAGTAGTAGTAGCACAGCAACATAGTGCTGGCCAAAAAATTAAATGCACCCGGTGACCCGGGCAGTGTGAACGCAGAGTGTAGTAGCGACTGAGTCAGGAGGACAAAGCGGGCGGTCAGTTCAGCAGCTCAGAAGGAGGACCATGGCAACTTACTGGTAGTAGTACCATAACACCAAAAAATTAACCAAGGTAGGCACTAGGCAGGTAGTAAATGTCTTTATAAAGGCAGGCATAGTTAACAACAGCACATGCAGCAGCCACTTCATGTCCCCCTGTGTCCGACAATAGGGGCCAGGAACTCACCTTCCACCCAAGCCTGGTTGATTTTCAGGAAGGTGAGTTTGTCCACAGAGGCGTGGGAGAGCCGAGAGCGCTTCTCTGTGACCACGCCACCGGCCGCACTAAAGCATCTCTCTGAGAGGACACTGGAAGGAGGGCAGGATAGGAGTTCCAGGGCGTACTGGGAAAGCTCGCTCCAGATGTCCAGTCTCTTGACCCAGTACTCCAAGGGGTCCACGGGGCTGTCGGTGTCATTGAGCCCGCTGGCCACAGTACAAGGTCACTGAAGGATGCAGTGGGCACAGCAGTGGGCACTGGATATACAACTAGGTCACTGAAGGATGCAGTGGGCACAGTACAAGGTCACTGAAGGATGCAGTGGGCACAGTACAAGGTCACTGAAGGATGCAGTGGCCACAGTACAAGGTCACTGAAGGATGCAGTGGGCACAGCAGTGGGCACTGGATATACAACTAGGTCACTGAAGGATGCAGTGGCCACAGTACAAGGTCACTGAAGGATGCAGTGGGCACAGCAGTGGGCACTGGATATACAACTAGGTCACTGAAGGATGCAGTGGGCACAGTACAAGGTCACTGAAGGATGCAGTGGGCACAGTACAAGGTCACTGAAGGATGCAGTGGCCACAGTACAAGGTCACTGAAGGATGCAGTGGGCACAGCAGTGGGCACTGGATATACAACTAGGTCACTGAAGGATGCAGTGGCCACAGTACAAGGTCACTGAAGGATGCAGTGGGCACAGCAGTGGGCACTGGATATACAACTAGGTCACTGAAGGATGCAGTGGGCACACAAGGATGTCACACTGTGTAACGAGATGCTCATATGCCAGCGAGCGAGCGAGCAGTGGGCACTGGGCACGGCACAAGGTCACTGACAGAATGAATGAACAGCGCTGGCAGAGAGTGGCGGCGCCGGTGGTGTGACTGGCTGCCTGCAAATAGTACAAGTGTATAACTGTCACTGGAATATACAAGTGAACACTGCAGCTGCACTAACCTGCCTGCCTGCACTCTACACACAGATAATCCCCACTCCCACTACACTGCAGCATTGAACCTGCCTGCACAGCACTACACACAGTTAAATAATCACTAGACTCCCACACTCCCACTACACTACACTGACTACAACTAACTACAGCAATCACTCACTGACTAGCTAATTGTGTACAGTATAAGAACAGTGTTAGCAAAAAAAACGCTTTGTTTTTAACACAATAAATGCACTTGCTCAAACAACAATGGCCTGGAGATAATCCTCTCAGCACCACAGTCTAACAAGGACAGAGCTTTTCCATCATGGCCGCCGCTTTATATTCAGGAGGGGAGGGCATAGCTCCCCTCCTGTGATTGGTTGCTAGGGCCTGGCTGGGGCACTCTGATTGGCCTGCAATGTGTCACTTCCGCATAGTTTGACGCATTTCCGCAAACCATGACTTCAGCCCCGGGTTTCACGAGCGTGAATGCGGATTTCTGTCCGCATTCACGCGAAGCCGAAGTAGATTTTCGTGGTTGAAAATCTATTCACGGATTTTCGTGTCCGAGGCGGAATGCGTCAAAATGGTCGTGAATCCACGCGTAAGCGTGATCACGACCTGGCGGTGAGCACCACTGCGAGCAATGTTCACCTCCCATTCATTCGCTAATAACTTTATCGCGACTTATCAAAATTAATTGATCTATATCTCGTTTTTTCTGCCACTAATTAGGCTTTCTTTGGGTAGTACATTTTGCTAAGAGCCACTTTACTGTAAATGCATTTTAACAGGAAGATTAAGATAGAAATGGAAAAAAATCATTATTTCTCAGTTTTTGGCCATTATAGTTTAAAATTAATACATGCTACAGTAATTAAAACCCATGCATTTTATGTGCCCATTTGTCCCGCTTATTACACCATTTAAATTACATCCCTATCACAATTTATGGCGCCGATATTTTATTTAGAAATAAAGGTGCATTTTTTCAATTTGCGTCCATCACTATTTACAAGCTTATAATTTAAAAAAAAATAATAATAAGATACTCTCTTGACATGTATATTTAAAAAGTTCAGACTCTTAGGTAACTATTTATGTAGTTTTTTTTTTTTAATTGTAATTTTTTTTTATTTTTTTTTAATACAAAAATGTATTTGGGTAATTTTAGTTTGGGAGGTAAATAGCCAATTTTAGATGTAATGTAATGTAATTTTTTATTCAATAGAGGTATGTGGGTGCAGTTTACTATTTGGCCACAAGATGGCCACATTCAAAAAATTCCTAGATGCGAACGATGTCGCATCTAGGAACTAAAAAGAAGAGAAGAAGTTTCCTGGGGGCAGAAATACCACGCTCTCTGATGAGAAAGCGTCGGTATTTCTGCCGGGGACTTAGATCGGTGAATGGGAATTATATTCCCATTCACTGATCGGGGGGGGCAGCGGGAGGCAGCGGGAGCGCGCGCAGGCGCGCGCCCGATCGCGCGCACCACACGGCTGCAGCACCACTGCCTATCTGGACGGATATATGCGTCCAGATATGGCGAAGTGGTTAAAGTACTAATTGAATTGTATTATTTGTTATGACCCTCTGCTAGCCTCGACTACTGTTCTGCATACTGATTCTGTGCCTATGCCTATCTGATCTTGTTGCCGACTCAGCTTGAACCTTCTCTGATTCAGTCTTCTGTCTTTGTACCGTATCTGTCCGTGTGTTGCTGAATCTGCTTGTCTGACTTTCCTGCCCTCACCAGTGAGCTTAGTTCTGGTGAGGGATTCTCAGTATAGTAATCACCTGCTTCTCAGGTTGATAACTGCAGTCCAGTCTTAAAAACCTGCTCCTTTAGGTTGATAGCTGCAGTACAGTCTTAATCACCTGCTCCTCAGGTTGATAGCTGCAGTACAGTCTGAATCACCCGCTCCTCGGGTGATAAGTACCTTCTGTTTTACTGTGCATCACCCGCTCCGATCACTAATTCATCTGCGTCTCCAGCCTGCTGGAGTACTGATTCCAGTGTTCTATAGAGATACCTCCCTCTACCAGCTCCTCTGGGAAAGTGGGTATCTCTATCTATATTTACTGTTGCACCAAACAATTATCTTACACCTGGTTGTCCTGTGTCTTGCTATACTCGCATTATTGGTGATTCGGCAGATAACCACATAATCAGGTATATCATCTATATTATTGGTGATACTGCAGATCACCAATAATCAGAAAATCTGTCCTTGCTGACACCAATCGTTACAGAACAGCAGACCAAACATTATGGATGCACTGCGTAGTCAGGTTGAAGTCCTGACCACCGCGGTAAACAATCTTACCGGGGTGATCAATACCCAACAGACTCAGATCACTCAACTGTCTGGGAAAGTTCCGGTACTTCAAACGACTATTGATACAGTGCGATCCCCTTCAGTCACATACCTTTGCATGTCCGTACCCGAAAAGTTTTCTGGACATAGATCTGACTTTCAGAATTTCAGAAATCGTGTGCTATCCTATTTTGAGTTGAGGCCTAATCTGTCAGGATCTGAGAACCAGAGGGTAACGTTTATAAAGACCCTTTTATCAGGAGATTCACAAACATGGGCATATAGTCTGCACACAGAGCATGAGGCTTTATCCTCAGTCCAGGAGTTTTTTAAGGCCATGGCCGTTATTTACGATGATCCGGATATTGCTATCACGACTGAGAGGAAACTAAAGACTCTCAGGCAGGGCCGTAATCAGGTGGAGGTTTATGCCGCAGAGTTTAGGAGGTGGGCTGTATCAGCTAGATGGGGAATGTACACGTTAGACTGTTTCCTGTCAGGATTGTCCGATGCAGTTTCTGATCTGATGCTAGGGCATCCTGAACCCAAATCCCTAGACGAGGCAATTTCATTGGCGGTGCGGGTCGATCACCGCCTTCACTATCAAAAACTAACCCGTGGGAAAAACGCTGTAAGATCTATTCCCTACACCTCTTCTCCACCCTCGTCACCACAGGACGAACCGATGCAAATCGGTCATTCTAGGTTAACGTTAGTGGAAAAGAATCGCAGAAGGTCAGAGACTCTGTCTATATTGTGCTGAGGAGGGTCACATTGTCCAGAATTGTCCTAAAAAGTCGGGAAACGCTGCCGCCTAGGTGTAGTCAGAGGTAATACCCTAGGCGAGCCGTTGGTACCTCTAAATAATAACCGCTTGCTGCTCCCTTGCTCCATTACCTGGGAGGGTTGGGCCACGCCCACAGAGGCATTCATAGACTCAGGTTCTGCAGCCAATTTTATAGATTATGACTTTGTAGAAAAATGGGGGATTCCCTTACTCCCGTTAGACCGTCAGATTCTGATCACAGTGGTAGATGACTCTCCGTTACAGTGTAGACAGCCTCTTTCCCAGACTCCCTTGTTGTTGTGTAAAATAGGGGTTCTACATAAGGAGAAACTACAGTTCTTTGTCCTGGAAATGGCAACCTCTACCATAATCCTTGGTATGCCCTGGTTGCAACTACACTCCCCTCAGATCGACTGGGCTTCAGATCAGCTACAGAGCTGGTCAGCCCATTGAATCATCATTGTTTGGAGAAAGTTTCTGTTTGTGCCACCAAGGTTCAGGTGAAAGGGGTGCCAGTGCAGTACGCAGAATTTTCTGACGTGTTTTGTCCAAAATCAGCAGAGAAACTCCCACCACACCAGAGCTTCGACTGTCCCATAGCGTTAAGATCAGGTTGTATGCCCCCTAGAGGTCATCTCTATAATCTGTCGGGGCCAGAGAAGCTGGCTATGCAGGAATACATTAAGGAAAACTTGGCCAGGGGCTTTATCCATCCTTCCCGGTCATCAGCAGGGGCTGGGTTCTTTTTGTACAGAAAAAGGGCGGTGGGCTTCGACCTTGTATTGACTATCGAGGGTTAAATAAGATCACAGTAAAAAATCGTTATCCACTGCCTTTGATTGACGATTTGTTTGCTCAAGTGACCAATGCCAGTATCTTCTCTAAGTTAGACCTACGAGGGGCATACAACCTTGTACGCATTAGGGACGGTGATGAATGGAAGACGGCATTCAACACGCCCGATGGGCACTACGAGTATCTGGTCATGCCCTTCAGGTTGTGTAATGCCCCTGCCGTCTTTCAAGAGTTGATCAATGAAGTCTTTAGGGAAGTTCTGGGAAAATTTGTGCTAGTGTATCTGGATGATATACTGATTTTCTCATCCAATCTAACAGAACATCGGAAACACGTGAAGTTTGTTTTAAGAAAATTGAGGCAGAACTCGTTGTATGCGAAGTTAGAGAAATGCCTTTTCAAAGTCACTAAAGTCCCTTTCTTGGGATATATTATTTCCACTTCAGGTCTCTCCATGGATCCTGAAAAAGTCTCTGCTGTATTGGAGTGGCCTCAACCTGTAGGATTGAAGGCACTCCAAAGATTTCTGGGCTTCGCCAATTACTACAGGAAGTTCATCAAAGGATTTTCCTCTGTAGTGTCACCCCTCACCAACCTTACCAAGAAAGGGGCTGACACTTACCATTGGTCAGCAGAGGCACAGTCTGCCTTTGCTACGTTAAAAAAGTTATTTTGTTCTGCTCCCATTTTGAGACACGTGGATGTCACCTTCCCCTTCATTGTTGAGGTGGATGCATCAGAGATTGGGGTTGGGGCTGTGCTGTCTCAGCGCTCTGGCCTTCAAGGCACACTACATCCCTGTGCCTTCTTTTCTCGTAGGTTCTCTCCAGCCGAGAGGAACTACGATATCGGCAATCGGGAGCTCTTGGCCATTAAACTAGCCTTTGAAGAATGGCGCCATTGGCTTGAAGGGGCAGAACATACGATCACGGTCTATATTGACCATAAACATTTGGAGTACATCGAAGGGGCCAAAAGACTTAGCCCCTGACAGGCTTGCTGGTCCTTGTTCTTTTCAAGGTTCAGATTTGTTATAACGCATACACCGGGAAGTAAGAATGTCAAAGCAGATGCATTATCTAGGTGTTTTGAGCCCGAGACAGTTCAGCCATCAACCCCTGAGACCATCTTACCTTAAAGACTGATGGTGGCAGCCACGGAAACCTGGCAGGATTGGGCGGTTACCCTAGGGCCTTACCAGCAGGATATCCCAGAAGGGAAGCCTGAGGGAGTTCTGTTTGTGCCACTTCCCTTTCACTTACAACTCCTACAATTGTTTCACTCCCATAAGAATGCAGGGCATCCCGGGGCTGCTCGAACTCAGGACCTACTGGCCAGATGTGTATGGTGGCCTTCTTTGGCACTTGATTGCAAAGAGTTTGTGAGAGAGTGCTCTGTGTGTGTCAGAAATAAGCCCTCTCGTCAAGCACCAATAGGTACGCTACAACCTTTGCCAGTATCAAGTGAACCAGGGACTCATTTGTCTATGGACTTTGTAGGAGAACTCCCCAGGTCTGAGGGCAAGACGGTCATCTGGGTGGTAGTTGATAGGTTCAGTAAAATGGCTCATTTCGTCCCACTGAAAGGACTCCCTGGAGAGAATTCTGGAGAGCCTTTTGCCACCAGCTTGGTATGAACCTGTCATTTTCATCAGGCTACCACCCACAGACCAATGGACAGACCGAAAGGGTTAACCAGTCCCTGGAGCAATTTCTCAGGTGTTATGTGGCAGATGCACAGTCAGATTGGGTAAAGTTCCTGCCATTTGCAGAATTTGCACATAATAATCTGAAGAGTTCCTCTTCAGGTTTTTCTCCTTTCCAGGTGGTTTCAGGTAGTGTTGGGCGAACATCTAGATGTTCGGGTTCGGGCCGAACAGGCCGAACATGGCCGCGATGTTCGGGTGTTCGACCCGAACTCCGAACATAATGGAAGTCAATGGGGACCCGAACCTTTGTGGTTTGTAAAGCCTCCTTACATGCTACATACCCCAAATTTACAGGGTATGTGCACCTTGGGAGTGGGTACAAGAGGAAAAAAAAATTAGCAAAAAGAGCTTATAGTTTTTGAGAAAATCGATTTTAAAGTTTCAAAGGGAAAA
This sequence comes from Hyperolius riggenbachi, assembly GCF_040937935.1. Classification (NCBI taxonomy): domain Eukaryota; kingdom Metazoa; phylum Chordata; class Amphibia; order Anura; family Hyperoliidae; genus Hyperolius; species Hyperolius riggenbachi. The sequence continues at coordinate 288,181,644 of NC_090649.1, forward strand.
CTGTCTTTTAAATGCGGGAAATGTCTGTTTTCTTTGCACAGGTAACATGTTTTTTGTCGGCATGCAGTCATAAATGTAATACATATAAGAGGTTCCAGGAAAAGGGACCGGTAACGCTAACCCAGCAGCAGCACACGTGATGGAACAGGAGGAGGCGCAGGAGGAGAAGGCCACGCTTTGTGAGACACAACAACCCAGGCCTTGCATGAGGGCAAGAAGCGTGCGGATAGCATGCTTTGTACCGCCATGCAGTCATAAATGTAATAAAGATAAGTGGTTCAATAAACAGGGACCACGCGGCAACGCTAACCCAGCAGCAGCAGACGTGATGGAACAGGAGCAGGCGCAGGAGGAGAAGGCCACGCTTTGTGAGACACAACAACCCAGGCCTTGCATGAGGGCAAGAAGCGTGCGGATAGCATGCTTTGTACCGCCATGCAGTCATAAATGTAATAAAGATAAGTGGTTCAATAAACAGGGACCACGCGGCAACGCTAACCCAGCAGCAGCAGACGTGATGGAACAGGAGCAGGCACAGGAGGAGAAGGCCACGGTTTTTGAGACACAACAACCTAGGCCTTGCATGAGGACAAAAAGCGTGCGGATATAGTAGCAATGCTTTTTGCCGCCATGCAGTCATAAATGTAATACAGATGAGAGGTTCAATAAACAGGGACCGGAAATGCTACACCATCCCAGATGTTCATTGGTCATGTTACTTGGTTGGGGTCCTGGAGTGTTGCGTAGTCATTTCCAATCCAGGATTGATTCATTTTAATTTGAGTCAGACGGTCTGCATTTTCTGTGGAGAGGCGGATACGCCGATCTGTGACGATGCCTCCGGCAGCACTGAAACAACGTTCCGACATAACGCTGGCTGCCGGGCAAGCCAGCACCTCTATTGCGTACATTGCCAGTTCGTGCCAGGTGTCTAGCTTCGATACCCAATAGTTGAAGGGTGCAGATGGATTGTTCGACACAGCTACGTCATCTGACATGTAGTCCTTGACCATCTTCTCCAGGCGATCGGTGTTGGAGGTGGATCTGCACGCTTGCTGTTCAGTGGGCTGCTGCTGCATGGGTGTCAGAAAATTTTCCCACTCCAAGGACACTGCCGATACCATTCCCTTTTGGGCACTAGCTGCGGCTTGCGTTGTTTGCTGCCCTCCTGGTCGTCCTGGGTTTGCGGAAGTCAGTCTGTCTGTGTACAACTGGCTAGAGGAGGGGGAGGATGTCAATCTCCTCTCTAAAGTCTCCACAAGGGCCTGCTGGTATTCTTCCATTTTGACCTGTCTGACTCTTTCTTCAAGCAGTTTTGGAACATTGTGTTTGTACCGTGGATCCAGAAGGGTATAAACCCAGTAATTGGTGTTGTCCCGAATGCGCACAATGCGTGGGTCACGTTCAATGCAGTCTAGCATGAATTGAGCCATGTGTGCCAGAGTCCTACCAGAATCCTCATCATCCTCTTGTGAGCGTTGTGATAGTTGTTGTGATGCATCATAGTCGTCACCTTCCTCCTGGTCTGCTTCTGCTGACCATTCGCGTTGAATTGTGGAAGTCCAACGTGCACCGCTCTGGCCCTCGTCAGTGGTGGCATGAAATTCCTGCTCCAACTCCAGCTGTTCCTCCTCCTCTTCTTTGTCATAGCTGCTGGGGCCAGCGTTCCCTGAGGCGGATGGCCTGATGTTGGTACCATCACGCTGATCGTTTTCTCCTTCAGATTCCCCCAGTTGCATCATGACAGCTGTTTCCTTGATTTTCAACATTGACCTCTTCAGTAAACACAGCAGTGGTATGGTAATGCTGACTGAAGAGTTGTCACTGCTCACAAGCAACGTGGATTGCTCAAAATTTTGGAGGACTTGGCAGAGGTCCAACATGTTGGCCCAATCGGATCCACAGAAGCTTGGCAGCTGTCCGGATGCGCCTCGGTACTGCGCCGTCATGTACTGGACCACTGCACTCTTCTGCTCACAAAAGCGTGCTAGCATGTGCAGCGTAGAATTCCAGCGCGTAGGGACATCACACAGCAAGCGATGGTGGGGGAGATTGAAGCGCTCCTGCATCTTGGCGAGTGCCCCCGAAGCAGTACTGGAATTTCTACAATGTTTGGCCACTCGACGCACCTTCAACAGAAGATCGGCCACGCCTGGGTATGTCCTCAGGAACCGCTGAACTACTAGGTTCATCACGTGCGCCAGGCAAGGGATGTGTGTCAGCTTAGCCAACCTTAAAGCGCGAATGAGATTACTCCCATTATCACACACAACCATGCCCGGTTTCAAGTCCAGCGGTGCCAGCCACAAATCCGTCTGTTCCTTTATTCCCTTCCAAATTTCCTCCCCTGTGTGCTGCTTATCCCCAAGGCAGATCAGCTTCAGCAACGCTTGCTGACGCATGCCAACAGCTGTGCTGCACTGCTTCCACGATCCTACTGCTGCTGGGTTAGCGTTTCCGGATGAGGTACAGCTTTGAGATGCGTTGGAGGAGAAGGAGTCAGAGAGGTAGGTGCTGCTGTTGTTATCCAGTGGGAGGGACGGCGGTGCAGCTGTTTGCGGCGTGGGCAACACCCGCGCCGTAGCAGATGAGGAATCGCTGCCAGGCTCCACAAGGTTCACCCAGTGCGCGGTAAGGGAGATGTATCGACCCTGTCCGAACGCACTCGTCCAAGTGTCAGTGGTGAGGTGAACCTTGCAGGCAACGGCATTCTTCAAGCTTCGGGTTATTTTGCTGACCACGTGCTCATGCAACTCAGGCACTGCAGAGCGCGCAAAGTGGTAGCGGCTGGGAACCACGTAACGTGGGATGGCCACTGACATCATGCCCTTGAAGCTGTTTGTCTCCACCACTCGATATGGCAGCATTTCGCAGGCCAGAAGCTTGGCTATGCTGGCTGTTACTGCCACGGCCCGGGGGTCATTTGCTGGCAATTTCCTCTTGCGCTCAAACATCTCCGACACAGACAACTGAACCGTAGCGCTGCACACGGAAGGGCTGTTGGTTGTTGTGTTTGATGAACACTGGGAGACCTCAAGAGCACTACTCCGGAAAGTGACAGTGTCAGCGTCGTCTGATGTTTGTGAATGTTGTGAACCACGCAATGGCTGGGCTACTGCTGCTGCTGAGGCGGGTCTGGTGGTGAGTCTGGTGAACCCAAGGGAGGCAGTGTTGCTGGTACCCTGTCCTGCCGCGTTTGCCCACAGAGTGGGATGTTTGGATAGCATGTGGCGGCTCATGCTGGTGGTGGAGAGGTTGTTAATACTTTTCCCCCTGCTCAGGCGAGTCTTGCACACCTTGCAAATCGCCATGGTAACATCCTCAGTGCAGTCTTCAAAGAAAGCCCAGACTTTGGAGCACCTGCCTCCTTGCTGGCGATTTCTGTTTCCTCCTCTTTTGCCTCTCACTTGAACTTCCACGCTTGTGGTGCCTGAAATTGCGCGCCGCCTACCTTGTGGCACAAGGCGAACTCGTGCAGCAGTGGGTTCTTCAACAGACTCATCTGTGCTGCTGCTATGACGGCGATGTTCTCGTTCACAAATAAAATCTGGGTCTCTGTCCACATTGTCCATACCCTCCTCTTCCATCTCCTCAAACTCGTCATATGTCATTGTGGGGGGCCGCCGCCGTGGAGTAGAGCTCCCCAGAACAACCTCTGCGCAGCTCACTCCAACGTCATCTTCCAGATCTTGTCGGCCGACCTCCTGCAATTGCAACCCCTCCTGCCCAACTTGCTCTGGGATTTGGGTTTCCGAGTCCTCCTCGGACTCGCCTTGTATTTCAGTGCGCGGTGCATTTCCCACAGTTAATGGTTGTGAATCCGGGCACAACATTTCTGGCTGTTCCTCCATTGACCTTTCATAGGTGGAAGTTTGTTGGGCTGGGAATAGCTCCTGCGAATACCCCATTGTGTCCTGAGGTAATTCATAGGACTGGTTATCTGGCAGTTGTGTGCGTGGTGTCGCTGCCGGTTGTGTCAGCTTTGTGCCCACTGGCTCCTTGTAACTGGCTGAGGACTCGGACCTCGTGCGTGATGTGCTGGTGCTGCTTAACCCACTGCTTGACGCTTGAGAGGTCATCCAAGTAATTATCTGGTCCTGTTCTTTTGGATTTGTGAGGGTTGTTGTCCTGGACAACATGGGCGGTATTGAGTGGGTTTTCTTGGGTGCTCCCCTGTGGCCTGTACGTGAACCGTCAGGGGAAACACCTCTTCCCTTGCCCCTTCCTCTTTCACCGGATTTCTTCCTCATTTCACTTATCCTTACAGTACACGCTGACTGGCAGTAGTACAGTGGCAGTACAGAAATGCTATACAGTACCACTATTCCCAGCAGCGACACAGAGCACAATGCTATACAGTGGCGGGTGAGCGGTGTACCACTATTCCCAGCAGCGACACAGAGAACAATGCTATACAGTGGCGGGTGAGCGGTGTACTACTGTTCCCAGGCCCAGCAGACACAGAGTGGAAGTAAACACAATGCTATATAGTCTGGCTGAGCGGTGTACACAGAGTGGCAGTACACACAATGCTATATAGTCTGGCTAAGCCGTGTACACAGAGTGTCAGAAAACACAATGCTATATATAGCGTGGCTGAGCGAGGTGCACAGTGGCAGTACACACAATGCTATATAGTCAGGCTAAGCCGTGTACACAGAGTGTCAGAAAACACAATGCTATATATAGCGTGGCTGAGCGAGGTGCACAGTGGCAGTACACACAATGCTATATAGTCAGGCTGAGCCGTGTACACAGAGTGGCAGTAAACAATGGTATATAGTCTGGCTGAACGGTGTACACAGAGTGTCAGTAAACAACGGTATATAGTCTGGCTGAGCGGTGTACACAGAGTGGCAGTAAACACAATGCTATATATAGCGTGGCTGAGCGAGGTGCACAGTGGCAGTACACACAATGCTATATAGCCAGGCTAAGCCGTGTACACAGAGTGTCAGAAAACACAATGCTATATATAGCGTGGCTGAGCGAGGTGCACAGTGGCAGTACACACAATGCTTTATAGTCAGGCTGAGCCGTGTACACAGAGTGTCAGTAAACAATGGTATATAGTCTGGCTGAGCGGTGTACACAGAGTGTCAGTAAACAACGGTATATAGTCTGGCTGAGCGGTGTACACAGAGTGGCAGTAAACACAATGCTATATATAGCGTGGCTGAGCGAGGTGCACAGTGGCAGTACACACAATGCTATATAGTCAGGCTAAGCCGTGTACACAGAGTGTCAGAAAACACAATGCTATATATAGCGTGGCTGAGCGAGGTGCACAGTGGCAGTACACACAATGCTTTATAGTCAGGCTGAGCCGTGTACACAGAGTGTCAGTAAACAATGGTATATAGTCTGGCTGAGCGGTGTACACAGAGTGTCAGTAAACAACGGTATATAGTCTGGCTGAGCGGTGTACACAGAGTGGCAGTAAACACAATGCTATATATAGCGTGGCTGAGCGAGGTGCACAGTGGCAGTACACACAATGCTATATAGCCAGGCTAAGCCGTGTACACAGAGTGTCAGAAAACACAATGCTATATATAGCGTGGCTGAGCGAGGTGCACAGTGGCAGTACACACAATGCTATATTAGTCAGGCTAAGCCGTGTACACAGAGTGTCAGAAAACACAATGCTATATATAGCGTGGCTGAGCGAGGTGCACAGTGGCAGTACACACAATGCTATATATAGCGTGGCTGAGCGAGGTGCACAGTGGCAGTACACACAATGCTATATATAGCGTGGCTGAGCGAGGTGCACAGTGGCAGTACACACAATGCTATATTAGTCAGGCTAAGCCGTGTACACAGAGTGTCAGAAAACACAATGCTATATGAAAGGTTTTATTAATGTGCGACTTAAATCACCCCGATATTAAAATATATACAGCACATCAAATCTATCTTAAAATGACATCATTGCTCCAACTAGTCAGCAGCACATTCCTCCAGACAGTGCTTTACGGATACATTAATAATTAACACTCTAGAAGTTCCAGGCACCTTTGAGAGACAGAATACAATACCTGTATTTCAATACCCAGTTGGTATATTACCATACAAGCCACTGTGACAGAGATCTGAAGACTCAGACCTATTCACGCATTGTTGTTAAAAAACCTGGTCCATTGAGAAATTAACACATGCACAAATTCTACCTCTGCCAGTGTTTACAGAACAACACATGCTATTGTTTTTACTGTCTCTACCATGTCTGTTCTATTGTCTCCACTACTTCACATGGGCACACCGGTTTAACCTGGTTCTTTCCCCTACATCAGGGTGTATATAAGACTGACCTGTAAATAAAGATTTCAGATGCATTGTCACCAACTTGAGTGTCGTGTCAGTGCAGTTCCCAGCTGGAGAGGGACTTTTCACTAAGAACCAGGGAGTTGAATCCATAGGTCTGACTGCTGCTAAAGTGATCGTGCAGCCACCTCGGAAGGAATCAAGCTACCAGTTTGGTGTCGAGAAGAGGGATTCGCCATACACAGTATCGGGTGAGTAATACTATTTTTTTTATATATTATTATCACCCTATACTGTCAGAGCGGATTAGCAGAACCCGGAAAGCGCTTCTGTAGCGCCTCCCAGGAATCTGATATTCCTAAAGTAAATAGCGGGTCTGATGCCCCAATTAAGAAAGCAGTACTGTGTGAAATAGTGAATAGTCCCTCTAAACCTTGTATATTGTTGTATACAGTGAAGAAAGGATCCGCAAACCAGGATTGGCTTAGTGAAAAAATGTCCGTTCTTTATTAGAAAAATCCACATGACAGAAAATGTGCAATAAAATCACAGGATCGACTGACGCGTATCGGGCTTACAATCTGCCCTTAGTCATAGTCAAAGTGAACCTGTCAAGGAGGCAGCTTATAAATGGCTGAGAGGGATGACTCCACCCCTCACAAGCCAGCAGCCAGGTCCTTGAAGGGAAACATTACAGACAAATAGTAAAAGCAAACTTGCAATGTATAAAATATTACAAAAAGGTATAAAAAGGTAAGAGTAATGTAAAACAGAAGAAAGATAACCACTGGACTACAATATTATTACAATGGAGCTGCGATGTTACTACAATAAAATACCAAAAGAAGAGAGGGCAGATACAAGGACAGAGGGGTACTGTACTCATCAGTAATCATATACTAAATTCAAATCCCAACGCTTATTCAAACCCGCAGGTGTACGAGTGCCTAACCTATGGATCCAATAAGCCTCTCGTTTCAACAAGAATCTTTGTAGATCACCTCCTCTAATGGGACAGGTGACTCGTTCAACTCCCTGAAAGCTGAACGATCTTAGATTGCTTTTATGTACAGTTTCAAAGTGTTTGGAGACTGCTGACTTCTGAAACGTGTTCCAATGTGTGCCGCAGTAGTGCTCGGCTATTCGTGCTCTTAAATTGCGAGTAGTGCACCCCACATACTGAAGCTTGCACTCTAAACAAGAAATAACATAGATGGTGTATTTCGTGTCACAGTTGACATATTGTTTGATGGGAAAGCTAGTATTAAATGTATAGGAGGGTACTGTGGTCCCCCGCTTGTGACAGTGACAGTATTTACAGGTTCGATAACCACAAGGGTATGAGCCTACCGTGGTCAGCCATGTAGGGGTATGTAATGAAGAAGGGGACCTGAAAAGACTGGGGGAGAGGATGGAACCCAGGGTCCTGGCTTTTCTGGCGGAAAAACGGCAACCACCATCGAGAACTTTTTTAAGTTTGGGGTCTGAGTGTAGAACTGGGAGATATTTTCTCACAATATTAGTAATTTTTGTAAATTCCAAACTATATTCTGTAACAAAAGTGACTCTGTCAGTACTGCCTCGCTTCCCTTTCACAGTCCCCAATAAATCTGATCGTGCTCTCCTAGTCCCTTTGATCCGTCCCAACTCGAGTTGTCTATTTGTGTACCCCCTCCGTCTAAGTCTATCTTCCACCTGATTGAATTCAGATTGTAAATCACATGGGTTGGAGCAGTTGCGGGCTGCTCTAATAAACTCTCCTGTGGGAATAGCATTTATAGTGTGTTTAGGATGACATGAGTTAGCGAGCAGAATCGAATTGCCTGCTGTGGTCTTACGAAATGTACGTGTGGAAACCAAACAAGATGTGGAATCTCCTGTCAAAGTTAAATCGAGGTAATCAATTTTAATGTTATCAGAGTTCATTGTAAAAACCAGATTCAAATCGTTTTGGTTAGCATATGCCAGGAATTCCCCCAGGAGGCCAGGAGGACCCCCCCACACCAACAACAAATCATCAATAAATCTCCCATACCATATGATATGGGAGGCATAAGGGTTAGAATCCCCAAAGATGTGGAGCTCCTCCCACCACCCCATGTAGAGGTTGGCGAGGGAGGGGGAAAATTTAGCCCCCATAGAAGCTCCGCATCTCTGGAGAAAAAACCTAGAATCGAACATAAAGTAGTTGTGTGTGAGGAGGTACTCCACGGCCTCCAGGAGAAAGACCCGCAAAGACACATCAAACGTAGAATATTTGATGAAATGAAATTCCAAAGCCTGGAGGGCACGATCGTGTGGAATCGATGAGTACAAAGAGGCGACATCCATGGTCACCCATGTGTATCCGCCGTCCCACTCGAAATCCTTAAAACTAGAGAGAACATGACGAGTGTCCTGCAGGTACCCAGGTAACCTGAGGACAAGGGGCTGCAGATGTGCATCGACCCACTCACCCAGGCGCTCGCCCACGGAGCCAATGCCCGCAACAATAGGACGGCCCCGGGGGGGAGCGCCCGGTTTGTGGATCTTCGGGAGATGGTGGAACACGGGCACAACCGGATGGAGAGGGCAAAGATACTCAGCCACCCGTTTGGTTAAAACACCCATGTCCTGCCCGCGGTCCAGCAGCCCCCGAAGATCCACTAGGAAGGCCTGGGTAGGATCCTGGAGCAAGGGCCGATACACATCCGCATCGCCCAGCTGTCTAAGAGCCTCCTGTTGGTAGTCAATGGCATCGAGAACTACGACCGCACCCCCTTTATCCGCCGAGCGTTTGACTATGTCACTATTGCTTTGAAGAGATAGAAGAGCCTGACGCTCGGAGGAAGTAAGGTCGGACGGGGCCCTGGAACATCTAGGAAGGTTAGTCAGTTCCTTCTCTACGAGGTCCTGAAAAGTGTCTAATTCTGGGGATCTGGCATTGACTGGATAGAATGAAGGGTTAGAAACATTAACTGGAACTACCTGTTCTACACCCACCCCTGAGACACCACTTGTGTCAAGGTCCTGCAGCGCCACCAAAGTCCTAATGTCTTGAAAGGAGGGGACATCCTCAATTGCACTTGAAGACAGGGACTGTGGCGCAGCAGAATCCAACACTTCAGAATCCTCTGTGAGAAAATGTTTTTTGACTACCAAATTTCTGACAAACTTGTTAAGGTCTAGAATAGTTCGGAATATATCGAAATGGTGGGAAGGGGCAAAGGACAGACCTCTAGACAGGATCTTCCTTTCCTCTATAGAGAGTTGATGTTTAGAAAGATTAACGACATTATTAATGGAGGCAGGGTCTGAGTCAACAATTAAGTGGCTCTGCGATTTTCTATGTTTGCGCCCTGCTCTCCTAATGCGCTTCTTTTTGATCGGCGTTTTTTGTTTTTGGTTGATTTCTTCTGGATTTTGTAATATGAGGGAGGAATGGGGACCCCAGAGGTCTGGAGAATCGGAGGGACCGCCGGAGAATAAGTGGTATTAGGAAAAATGGACTGTAGATTACGGCGGTTATTCTCCGATGGTTCAGAGTTATCTGACTGTGACCCTGAGTTATCTGGGGAGCTGAAGCTCACATTTTTCCGAGGGGTAAATTTTTTTAGGATAGATTTAGGTGACCTATAAAAGGATTCCCACCTCCCCCACTCATAAACAACATTACGGTTATAATCATTGGTGTCCCTCAAAAATTTGACACGTTTAGTTTCCATTATGATTTTCTCTAGCTTGTTAATGTTGTTTATGAGCTTAGAATGTAAATCATCGAAAGTAGACAGAGAATCAAAAATTTTTTAGATCCTGATTAGTTTTGTTAATCTGCAGCCTGAGATCTACTAATTTCTGTTCCTCATAGGATACAATGAGTCTCATAAGCTGCAGAGAACAATCTGATAGGATCTGATTCCATTCCAAAACAAATTTGTCAGAATAAAGTGTGGTAGGCACTTTCTTAATACGCAGACCTCTAGGTATAATACCCTTGCTGATATAATGTTTTAAGCTAGTGACATCCCACCAGAGGCGTACCTCCTTATCCATCATACATTCTAAAGTAGTATGTAGAGAATGTAGGGTAAGTTCAGGTTGGAGGCCTCTGGTATTACTATCACTGGAAAAAACAGACATAAATTTACTTCTGCGATCAGAATCCTGTAATAGGCTGCCAAAAGAATCAAGGTTATCATAGGGATCAAAGTGGTAATTAGGTACATTTAAATTATCGGCAGGCTTAGAAGAAGCAACAGAAGATTCAATTGCAATATCATTGTATACGGTGCCGTTAGAGGATGAATCAACCTCAATGACCGTGGAAGTCTCCATGGACATTTTGGGCGATTGCAATAAAGCATCAGTCTTAGCATGGGATATTGAATCAATATTATGCCGTGAGGTATCTGCAACGTATTGTGGATGTGCAGGAAAGTTCCCAAATGTAAAATTGCCCTGGAAGTTGACAGCATCAAAACCAGGGTAGATATTAGTCCGCATCAAATTCAAAGGCATCAAAGAAGAGGTGCCAGTAAATTGATTAAAAGAGGGTATATGAGGTAGCAGATTAGTATAGGAAGACATGCTGGGGGGTAAAGCAGGAGTGTATCCATGTCCATGTATATTATAATAATTCGATTGAATCCCAGCCTGCATTGATGGAATAGGTGTAAAGTTCTGAGGCAATGGATGAGGAAAAGCAACAGTCCCCGATGAGGTTGTACAAATAGTATTGAGTGGCATAGATGCAAAAGATGAATGAGTCCCCGCTGTGCTGTTGGTAGAAACATAAATGCCATTTTTGGGAATAGCCCCCAAACACTGTGGTATACATGCATTCACACCCATCATATCTCGACTGAAAGTCTGCTGACTCACCGCTTTATGTAACTCCATAGTGTCCCTGGTTACCTTCATAGTTGATGATTGAGCACCAGAGACAGTGGAGGCGGTGGTTGGGCAAAGTTCATATCTCCGGCGAGCCAGCTCATAAATCTCCTCTGAGCTGAGCTGCGACAAGAGCGGAGAGCTAGGAGAGCTGTGCGCTGCAGGATCATAGGACGCTGACCTGCCTTCTCCTTGTGTGGAGTGAATGACGTCACAGTCCAGACTGGTGCGCTCAGTTAGAGAGTCCCCTGCAACGGCAGGGTGAACAGACAGTTCCGCTTGAGAGTTAGCGTGGCTGCTAACAGATGTCTTCACCGAAGATGTGCGCTGTGGCGTCCAGGAGCCAGGAGACTCTCCACGTGTTTTTGGCGTCCTGTCCTCAGCAGCACCACTCTGAACTCCAATGCCTCTCTGCTCCATTTGTGACTCCAAAGGGAAAGCAGCCTGGACCACAGACGAGGAGGTAGGGATCATGGGGAAGGCAGATACCACAGTAGATAATTCTGTACTGGTGTTATTCTCCTTTTTGGTATAACTTGAAGACATATTTTTAGAACGCAGCTCCATGATAGCATAAGAAAAAGAAATAGTCCAGTGGTGTCTTAAGGAAAAATATTGCACACTGTCATATTAGTGGAAAAATTGCGACTGTTATATGGACTTCAGGGGGGAGCATATTAAAAGGCAAGCAGAGAACAAGTTCATAAACGCTCAACCCCCATGACAACACATACCAATCGGTGCAGGATCTAGAGAGCCAGTCCTTTAGCAAATACAGTGAAGAAAGGATCCGCAAACCAGGATTGGCTTAGTGAAAAAATGTTCGTTCTTTATTAGAAAAATCCACATGACAGAAAATGTGCAATAAAATCACAGGATCGACTGACGCGTATCGGGCTTACAATCTGCCCTTAGTCATAGTCAAAGTGAACCTGTCAAGGAGGCAGCTTATAAATGGCTGAGAGGGATGACTCCACCCCTCACAAGCCAGCAGCCAGGTCCTTGAAGGGAAACATTACAGACAAATAGTAAAAGCAAACTTGCAATGTATAAAATATTACAAAAAGGTATAAAAAGGTAAGAGTAATGTAAAACAGAAGAAAGATAACCACTGGACTACAATATTATTACAATGGAGCTGCGATGTTACTACAAGAAAATACCAAAAGAAGAGAGGGCAGATACAAGGACAGAGGGGTACTGTACTCATCAGTAATCATATACTAAATTCAAATCCCAACGCTTATTCAAACCCGCAGGTGTACGAGTGCCTAACCTATGGATCCAATAAGCCTCTCGTTTCAACAAGAATCTGTAACGATCGGTGGGCGCAGAGAGTATCTGATTACCGGTGATCTGCAGTATCGCCGGAAATACAGATATATACCAGATTATAAGTGATCTGCAGTCTCACCGATAATCCGATATACAAACTAACCTCTGTTCGCCTGAGTAGAGTGTAGTGTTTTGGTGTAACAGTAACACTAGGAGGCCTAGGCCTCAGTGCAGCAAGGAGAACTGCACGGATTCCTTCCGCAGACCTGAGCTCTCCAAGACGGGAGGAGTCAGACTGACAGTAGGAAGGAAAGTCCGAGAGTGACACTCAGGAAGAAGTGTCACTAACAGGACTGGGAACCGCCTCCAATCGTGAGGTCGGTTCTCGAGGTCAGACAAGCCAGGTCGTACACACACGGACAGATAAAGTACAAATACAGTAGGCAAAGGCGGAGTCAAAGTACAGGCAGGGTTCGGCAACGGGGTATCAGATATATCGGGGTACAAAATCAGGAGGCAGAAACAGAGTCTAGGAACGAGCCGAGGTTCGGCAACAGAGTATCAGAAATATCGAGGTACAAGGTCAGAGTTCAGGAGGATAATCGAGGCAGGCAAAAGTCATAACATATAATCACAATCAAACTAGTACTTTAGCTATCAAAAATCTAGCTAAGTGTAGGATTACAGCTCCAGCTGGTCCCGGCACACTTCAGGATCTGACTACGGATCTGGGTGCTCCCACGTATGTGATCGCACGCCAGACAAAGAGCAAGTGAACCACCAGCAGTATATATACTCTAGGACCTTTCCAGGACCTCCCTAATTGCTGGTCCAATGAGAGCAGTGGAATTTGTCAGCTGACCCAGCTGGTCAGCCGACACCCTTCTAACTGCTATTTAAACTCTGCCTCTCTGCTCGCGCGCGTGTAAGTCTGAATCTTGGTGGACTATCAGTCCCAGCCACACCAGTACTGTCATGCAATGTATCTAGTGCGGGGGCCGCCTCTGATGCGGATTCCGCCGCACTGCCTATGCGGCATGCGGCGTTTTTTCCGCGTTGTGACGCCATGCTGGACGCGGAAACAGCCGCCTCACCTCGAGAGATGGCGGCTTTTCCGCGTTTCCTTACAGTACCCCCCCCCCCGAGGAGTGGACTCCGGACAACTCCCACCAGGTTTCTCGGGGTGTAAGGCATGAAACTCCCTTTTTAATTCGTCTGCATGCATGCGCGTCCCCGGTACCCATTGCCTCTCCTCAATGCCATACCCTTTCCAGTGCACGAGGTATTGTACCGAGTTTTGTACAGAGCGTGAATCTAGAATCTTCTCCACCTCATATTCGTGTTGGGCATCTACCAAGACAGGAGGAGGAGGAGTGGGACCCACCTGGACTGCTGGCTTAAGAAGGGACACGTGGAAAGACCTCACCCCCCGCATGTTAGAGGGAAGATCAACGGTGTAAGTAACATCATTGACTTTCCTGACAACCGGGAATGGACCCACAAACCTGGGACCAAGCTTATTCGAAGGTTGTCTTAGGGTCAAGTGACGTGTGGACACCCAGACCAAGTCTCCTGGTCGGAACTTCCACTCCAGCGACCGTCTTTTGTCAGCTTGACCCTTCTGACTCAAAAAGGCCTTCTCCAGGTTACTTCTAACCGTCCCCCAAAGGTCCTTCAATGACTTTTGCCAGGCCTCCAGGGCTGGGAAAGGAGTGGAGGCTATAGGTAATGGGGAAAATTTGGGTGATCTCCCCGTCACCACCTGAAAGGGAGAGAATCCGGAGGATGAGTTTTTTAAATTATTCTGGGCAAATTCTGCGAAGGGCAGAAATCTGACCCAATCGTCCTGCGCCTCTGCCACATAACACCTTAAAAATTGCTCTAAAGACTGATTTATTCTCTCAGTCTGGCCGTTGGTCTGTGGGTGATAGCCCGATGAAAAAGATAGCTTTATGCCCATGAGGTGGCAAAAAGCTTTCCAAAACCGTGAGACGAATTGGACTCCCCTGTCTGAAACTATGTCTTCGGGAATGCCATGTAAACGGAAGACATGAGTGATAAACAACTCGGCCAATTCCTGAGCCGAGGGGAGTCCTTTCAAAGGCACAAAGTGGGCCATCTTACTAAAACGGTCGACTATCACCCAAATGACCGCCATACCTTCAGACCTGGGAAGCTCGCCCACAAAATCCATGGACAGGTGGGTCCACGGCTCATTCGGGGTGGGCAAAGGCTGCAACGTACCGACAGGTGCCAGCCGGGAGGGTTTACTCTTGGCACATATCAAACACTCTTTTACGTATTCCTTACAATCCGCTGCCAAGGAAGGCCACCAGGCACATCTGGCTATCAAATCCTGTGTCCTGGATGCCCCAGGATGCCCTGCGTTCTTATGTGCATGAAACATCTCAAGAACCTGCAGGCGAAAAGGCAGAGGAACAAACAGGACCCCTGCGGGCTTCCCTTCCGGAATGTCTTGCTGAAAGGGAGCCAATGTCTCCCTCCAATCCTCCCAAGTTTCAGTGGCTGCCAGTATTAATTTCTGGGGAATAATGGTCTCTGGAATGGAGAGCTGTGCTGTCTCTGACTCAAAACATCTGGATAGAGCATCCGCCTTAACATTCTTGCTCCCTGGGGTGTACGTAATAATGAAAGTAAACCTGGAGAAGAACAACGACCATCGAGCCTGGCGAGGGCTCAACCTCTTAGCCCCCTCGATGTACTCTAGGTTTTTGTGATCGGTGTAAACCGTGATGGTATGTTCAGCTCCCTCTAACCAGTGTCGCCATTCCTCGAAAGCCAATTTGATGGCCAAGAGTTCCCTGTTTCCAATATCGTAATTCCTCTCTGCAGGGGAGAACCTGCGAGAGAAATACGCACATGGGTGCATTCTACCCTGCAAGCCTGACCGCTGTGACAGCACAGCCCCCACCCCAACCTCCGAGGCATCTACCTCCACAATGAATGGGAAAGAGGCATCCACATGTCTGAGGATGGGTGCTGAACAGAATAGGCCCTTCAGGGTGGCAAAAGCATGTAAAGCCTCAGGAGACCAGTGAGTGGTATCTGCCCCCTTCTTAGTGAGGCAGGTAAGGGGAGCAATGACAGTGGAGTACCCCTTTATAAACCGTCTATAGTAGTTGGCGAAGCCAAGAAAGCGCTGAAGGGATTTCAACCCAACCGGCTGTGGCCACTCCAGAACAGCGGAGACCTTGGCAGGATCCATAGACAGGCCTGTGGTGGAAATTATGTACCCCAAGAACGCAACAGATGTTACTTCGAAGATGCACTTCTCAAGCTTTGCGTATAACGAGTTCTGCCTTAACTGATTTAACACAAACCTCACATGGTTTCTATGTTCAGTGAGGTTGTTGGAGAAGATAAGAATATCATCAAGATAAACTAGTACAAATTTCCCCAACACCTCCCGGAATACCTCGTTAATGAGTTCCTGAAAAACGGCCGGAGCATTACATAACCCGAAGGGCATCACCAGGTACTCATAATGCCCGTCTGGTGTATTAAAGGCCGTCTTCCACTCATCGCCCCTTCTTATACGTATCAGATTATACGCGCCCCGCAAATCTAGCTTAGAAAAAATCTTAGCGTCAGTAACCTGAGTGAACAAATCATCTATCAGTGGCAACGGATAGCGATTCTTTATAGTAATCTTGTTGAGACCGCGATAATCGATGCAGGGTCGCAAGCCTCCGTCTTTCTTTTTGACAAAAAAGAACCCTGCTCCAGCAGGTGACCGGGACTGGCGAATGAAACCCTTGGCCAAATTTTCACGGATGTACTCCTGCATGGCCAATTTTTCGGGCCCTGACAGATTGTACAAGTGACCCCGGGGGGGAACACAACCTGAACGGAGATCAATGGGACAATCGAAAGGACGATGTGGGGGCAATTTATCAGCTGCCTTGGGACAGAACACATCGGAAAATTCAGAATACTGATCTGGTACCCCTTCCACCTGAAATCTGGTTTGCCCCAAGGTCAACTTCCCCAAACACCGCTGAAAACAACGAAGTGACCAAGTGGTTAACTGACCCGTGGCCCAGTCTATTTGAGGTGAATGAAGTTGCAACCACGGCATGCCTAGGATAATAGTTGAGGTAGACATGTGCAATACAAAAAACGATAATTGTTCCCCATGCAGTGCCCCTATGGTGACCTTCACCTCCGGGGTCTGTGACAGAGCACGATTCCGTTGTAGAGGGGAATCGTCTACTGCCGTGACCTGAATGGGGGGTGTCACAGGAGTGAGCGGAATACCCAACTCCTGAGCAAACTTAAAGTTCATAAAATTGGCCGCTGAGCCTGAGTCAATAAAAGCCTCAGTGGCCACAGATTTCTTCTCCCATGTAACTGTACAAGGGAGAAGCAATTTCTTTTCTTTAAGGGGTGCAAGTGGCGTGCCTAGGGTGTCACCCCCCACTACTCCTAGGCAAATTCGTTCCCCGACTTGTTCGGGCAGTTGATCCATCATTCTCCGCCTTCGCTCCACCTGGGTCAATTTCGAACAACCAATCTGCATTGGTTCGGGTGGAGGCAAGGCCGGAGGAGATGAGACAGACGGAGGTGGCGTTACTAAGGGTGCAGCGGAGGGTGCCACATATGATGTTACCCTGGCACGGTGACTGCCCCGAATCTGCCTCTGATGGCGTAATCGACGGTCGACTCGAATGGCCGATGTGATGGCCTCATCGACTGTCCTGGGCTCGGGCAAGGTTAGCATTAAATCGGAGACCTCCTCCGACAACCCAGACAAGAAGTAATCCATGAGGGCAAAATTATCAAATCTGGCCGTGACTGACCATCTGCGAAATTCAGCCGCGTAATCCTCGACTGAACCCCTGTCTTGCCGCAAAAGTTTGAGCTTCCGCTCAGAGGTTGCCGCAAGATCAGGGTCGTCGTAAATTACGGCCATGGCCTTAAAGAATTCCTCTACCGAGGTCAGAGCAGTATCGGTAGAAGGCAGGTTGTATGCCCATGACTGGGAGTCACCAGTCAGTAAAGTTTTAATAAAGGTGACCCGTTGGGTCTCAGTCCCCGAGGATCGGGGTCTCAACTCGAAGTACGATAACACTCTACTCTGAAAATTCCGGAAGTCAGACTTGTGGCCGGAAAATTTATCTGGTACGGGCATACGTATGTCAGCACTAGGAGGGGATCGCACTGAATCAACTGACGTCTGGAGGGTTCGCACAGAGCCTGATAGGACATCAATCAAAGTCTTGTGGCTACCCAGCACTTGGTTGATGTTTTCCACCGAAGTGGCAAGTGCGCCCAGACGGTCAGTGTGTGCGTCCATTTGCATTTTTTGGTCTGGCGTTCTGTAACGATCGGTGGGCGCAGAGAGTATCTGATTACCGGTGATCTGCAGTATCGCCGGAAATACAGATATATACCAGATTATAAGTGATCTGCAGTCTCACCGATAATCCGATATACAAACTAACCTCTGTTCGCCTGAGTAGAGTGTAGTGTTTTGGTGTAACAGTAACACTAGGAGGCCTAGGCCTCAGTGCAGCAAGGAGAACTGCACGGATTCCTTCCGCAGACCTGAGCTCTCCAAGACGGGAGGAGTCAGACTGACAGTAGGAAGGAAAGTCCGAGAGTGACACTCAGGAAGAAGTGTCACTAACAGGACTGGGAACCGCCTCCAATCGTGAGGTCGGTTCTCGAGGTCAGACAAGCCAGGTCGTACACACACGGACAGATAAAGTACAAATACAGTAGGCAAAGGCGGAGTCAAAGTACAGGCAGGGTTCGGCAACGGGGTATCAGATATATCGGGGTACAAAATCAGGAGGCAGAAACAGAGTCTAGGAACGAGCCGAGGTTCGGCAACAGAGTATCAGAAATATCGAGGTACAAGGTCAGAGTTCAGGAGGATAATCGAGGCAGGCAAAAGTCATAACATATAATCACAATCAAACTAGTACTTTAGCTATCAAAAATCTAGCTAAGTGTAGGATTACAGCTCCAGCTGGTCCCGGCACACTTCAGGATCTGACTACGGATCTGGGTGCTCCCACGTATGTGATCGCACGCCAGACAAAGAGCAAGTGAACCACCAGCAGTATATATACTCTAGGACCTTTCCAGGACCTCCCTAATTGCTGGTCCAATGAGAGCAGTGGAATTTGTCAGCTGACCCAGCTGGTCAGCCGACACCCTTCTAACTGCTATTTAAACTCTGCCTCTCTGCTCGCGCGCGTGTAAGTCTGAATCTTGGTGGACTATCAGTCCCAGCCACACCAGTACTGTCATGCAATGTATCTAGTGCGGGGGCCGCCTCTGATGCGGATTCCGCCGCACTGCCTATGCGGCATGCGGCGTTTTTTCCGCGTTGTGACGCCATGCTGGACGCGGAAACAGCCGCCTCACCTCGAGAGATGGCGGCTTTTCCGCGTTTCCTTACAGAATCTTTGTAGATCACCTCCTCTAATGGGACAGGTGACTCGTTCAACTCCCTGAAAGCTGAACGATCTTAGATTGCTTTTATGTACAGTTTCAAAGTGTTTGGAGACTGCTGACTTCTGAAACGTGTTCCAATGTGTGCCGCAGTAGTGCTCGGCTATTCGTGCTCTTAAATTGCGAGTAGTGCACCCCACATACTGAAGCTTGCACTCTAAACAAGAAATAACATAGATGGTGTATTTCGTGTCACAGTTGACATATTGTTTGATGGGAAAGCTAGTATTAAATGTATAGGAGGGTACTGTGGTCCCCCGCTTGTGACAGTGACAGTATTTACAGGTTCGATAACCACAAGGGTACGAGCCTACCGTGGTCAGCCATGTAGGGGTATGTAATGAAGAAGGGGACCTGAAAAGACTGGGGGAGAGGATGGAACCCAGGGTCCTGGCTTTTCTGGCGGAAAAACGGCAACCACCATCGAGAACTTTTTTAAGTTTGGGGTCTGAGTGTAGAACTGGGAGATATTTTCTCACAATATTAGTAATTTTTGTAAATTCCAAACTATATTCTGTAACAAAAGTGACTCTGTCAGTACTGCCTCGCTTCCCTTTCACAGTCCCCAATAAATCTGATCGTGCTCTCCTAGTCCCTTTGATCCGTCCCAACTCGAGTTGTCTATTTGTGTACCCCCTCCGTCTAAGTCTATCTTCCACCTGATTGAATTCAGATTGTAAATCACATGGGTTGGAGCAGTTGCGGGCTGCTCTAATAAACTCTCCTGTGGGAATAGCATTTATAGTGTGTTTAGGATGACATGAGTTAGCGAGCAGAATCGAATTGCCTGCTGTGGTCTTACGAAATGTACGTGTGGAAACCAAACAAGATGTGGAATCTCCTGTCAAAGTTAAATCGGGGTAATCAATTTTAATGTTATCAGAGTTCATTGTAAAAACCAGATTCAAATCGTTTTGGTTAGCATATGCCAGGAATTCCCCCAGGAGGCCAGGAGGACCCCCCCACACCAACAACAAATCATCAATAAATCTCCCATACCATATGATATGGGAGGCATAAGGGTTAGAATCCCCAAAGATGCGGAGCTCCTCCCACCACCCCATGTAGAGGTTGGCGAGGGAGGGGGAAAATTTAGCCCCCATAGAAGCTCCGCATCTCTGGAGAAAAAACCTAGAATCGAACATAAAGTAGTTGTGTGTGAGGAGGTACTCCACGGCCTCCAGGAGAAAGACCCGCAAAGACACATCAAACGTAGAATATTTGATGAAATGAAATTCCAAAGCCTGGAGGGCACGATCGTGTGGAATCGATGAGTACAAAGAGGCGACATCCATGGTCGCCCATGTGTATCCGCCGTCCCACTCGAAATCCTTAAAACTAGAGAGAACATGACGAGTGTCCTGCAGGTACCCAGGTAACCTGAGGACAAGGGGCTGCAGATGTGCATCGACCCACTCACCCAGGCGCTCGCCCACGGAGCCAATGCCCGCAACAATAGGACGGCCCCGGGGGGGAGCGCCCGGTTTGTGGATCTTCGGGAGATGGTGGAACACGGGCACAACCGGATGGAGAGGGCAAAGATACTCAGCCACCCGTTTGGTTAAAACACCCATGTCCTGCCCGCGGTCCAGCAGCCCCCGAAGATCCACTAGGAAGGCCTGGGTAGGATCCTGGAGCAAGGGCCGATACACATCCGCATCGCCCAGCTGTCTAAGAGCCTCCTGTTGGTAGTCAATGGCATCGAGAACTACGACCGCACCCCCTTTATCCGCCGAGCGTATGACTATGTCACTATTGCTTTGAAGAGATAGAAGAGCCTGACGCTCGGAGGAAGTAAGGTCGGACGGGGCCCTGGAACATCTAGGAAGGTTGGTCAGTTCCTTCTCTACGAGGTCCTGAAAAGTGTCTAATTCTGGGGATCTGGCATTGACTGGATAGAATGAAGGGTTAGAAACATTAACTGGAACTACCTGTTCTACACCCACCCCTGAGACACCACTTGTGTCAAGGTCCTGCAGCGCCACCAAAGTCCTAATGTCTTGAAAGGAGGGGACATCCTCAATTGCACTTGAAGACAGGGACTGTGGCGCAGCAGAATCCAACACTTCAGAATCCTCTGTGAGAAAATGTTTTTTGACTACCAAATTTCTGACAAACTTGTTAAGGTCTAGAATAGTTCGGAATATATCGAAATGGTGGGAAGGGGCAAAGGACAGACCTCTAGACAGGATCTTCCTTTCCTCTATAGAGAGTTGATGTTTAGAAAGATTAACGACATTATTAATGGAGGCAGGGTCTGAGTCAACAATTAAGTGGCTCTGCGATTTTCTATGTTTGCGCCCTGCTCTCCTAATGCGCTTCTTTTTGATCGGCGTTTTTTGTTTTTGGTTGATTTCTTCTGGATTTTGTAATATGAGGGAGGAATGGGGACCCCAGAGGTCTGGAGAATCGGAGGGACCGCCGGAGAATAAGTGGTATTAGGAAAAATGGACTGTAGATTACGGCGGTTATTCTCCGATGGTTCAGAGTTATCTGACTGTGACCCTGAGTTATCTGGGGAGCTGAAGCTCACATTTTTCCGAGGGGTAAATTTTTTTAGGATAGATTTAGGTGACCTATAAAAGGATTCCCACCTCCCCCACTCATAAACAACATTACGGTTATAATCATTGGTGTCCCTCAAAAATTTGACACGTTTAGTTTCCATTATGATTTTCTCTAGCTTGTTAATGTTGTTTATGAGCTTAGAATGTAAATCATCGAAAGTAGACAGAGAATCAACATTTTTTAGATCCTGATTAGTTTTGTCAATCTGCAGCCTGAGATCTACTAATTTCTGTTCCTCATAGGATACAATGAGTCGCATAAGCTGCAGAGAACAATCTGATAGGATCTGATTCCATTCCAAAACAAATTTGTCAGAATAAAGTGTGGTAGGCACTTTCTTAATACGCAGACCTCTAGGTATAATACCCTTGCTGATATAATGTTTTAAGCTAGTGACATCCCACCAGAGGCGTACCTCCTTATCCATCAAACATTCTAAAGTAGTATGTAGAGAATGTAGGGTAAGTTCAGGTTGGAGGCCTCTGTGAAAGGGAAGCGAGGCAGTACTGACAGAGTCACTTTTGTTACAGAATATAGTTTGGAATTTACAAAAATTACTAATATTGTGAGAAAATATCTCCCAGTTCTACACTCAGACCCCAAACTTAAAAAAGTTCTCGATGGTGGTTGCCGTTTTTCCGCCAGAAAAGCCAGGACCCTGGGTTCCATCCTCTCCCCCAGTCTTTTCAGGTCCCCTTCTTCATTACATACCCCTACATGGCTGACCACGGTAGGCTCATACCCTTGTGGTTATCGAACCTGTAAATACTGTCACTGTCACAAGCGGGGGACCACAGTACCCTCCTATACATTTAATACTAGCTTTCCCATCAAACAATATGTCAACTGTGACACGAAATACACCATCTATGTTATTTCTTGTTTAGAGTGCAAGCTTCAGTATGTGGGGTGCACTACTCGCAATTTAAGAGCACGAATAGCCGAGCACTACTGCGGCACACATTGGAACATGTTTCAGAAGTCAGCAGTCTCCAAACACTTTGAAACTGTACATAAAAGCAATCTAAGATCGTTCAGCTTTCAGGGAGTTGAACGAGTCACCTGTCCCATTAGAGGAGGTGATCTACAAAGATTCTTGTTGAAACGAGAGGCTTATTGGATCCATAGGTTAGGCACTCGTACACCTGCGGGTTTGAATAAGCGTTGGGATTTGAATTTAGTATATGATTACTGATGAGTACAGTACCCCTCTGTCCTTGTATCTGCCCTCTCTTCTTTTGGTATTTTCTTGTAGTAACATCGCAGCTCCATTGTAATAATATTGTAGTCCAGTGGTTATCTTTCTTCTGTTTTACATTACTCTTACCTTTTTATACCTTTTTGTAATATTTTATACATTGCAAGTTTGCTTTTACTATTTGTCTGTAATGTTTCCCTTCAAGGACCTGGCTGCTGGCTTGTGAGGGGTGGAGTCATCCCTCTCAGCCATTTATAAGCTGCCTCCTTGACAGGTTCACTTTGACTATGACTAAGGGCAGATTGTAAGCCCGATACGCGTCAGTCGATCCTGTGATTTTATTGCACATTTTCTGTCATGTGGATTTTTCTAATAAAGAACGGACATTTTTTCACTAAGCCAATCCTGGTTTGCGGATCCTTTCTTCACTGTATTTGCTAAAGGACTGGCTCTCTAGATCCTGCACCGATTGGTATGTGTTGTCATGGGGGTTGAGCGTTTATGAACTTGTTCTCTATATTGTTGTATAGTCGCTTAAGTGAATTTTAGTTGTTATATAAGATTGCATGTTACTGTATAGATTTGTGTAGATTGTATGCGAGGTTAAGCTGAGATTGAAGGTATAATCTTGTCCACAGAGGATAGTTAAAAGTCAAACCATAAATCGGGTGTAGATAAATCTGATTAGAAAGCATAGAAGAATCACATAAGCTGGAGACCAGGTTTTCCAGTAAAGTCTAATACTGACGTCACCATCCCTAGATAAACCTTCAAACTCAGCTAATCTCACTCTATTTTTTTATTGTATTTTTAGCTTAGCATAATGGGCAACTCTCAAGGTATGGGGACGCCCAAGGGAAATTTGAAATTTAAGTTTAGAACTGAAAAGCATGTTCCTAAGTCTGCTGCAAACCACTCTCTGGTGAAAGTGTCTCTGATACCTGGAGACTTGCAGCAGATACAAGAGGAATATGTAGCAAAATTGATTGAAAAATTGAATAGTGATTATGGTGATATTTCGCTCTCGTTTCCTTTGCCAACAGGTGCACCGACCCACCCATTCAAACCTGGACACAGAGTCCTGGTGAAGGCCCTCCATAAGTTGAAGTCGCTGGACCCACCCTACGGACCCCCTGCGACAGTCCAGGCAGTGACCAGAACTGCGGTGCTGACAGACGACTCCCCTGTGTGGATCCACGCATCGAGATTGAAGGAAGCCCCACCTCTGGGTCCCACGCGCGCGGACCAGAGCGAGTGACCGGTATCAGACGAGTTCCAGTTGGATCCAGACGGAAGCATCAGTACAATGCCAATGTACACCTCTACTCCTGGAAGAGTTCCCATTCAAGCAGTGCTGTTCTCAGAGTCTGAGTGATCCCGCCCTTTTACAAAAGGTTGGGATCAAAGGTTGGGTTGAAAGGTTTTATTAATGTGCGACTTAAATCACCCCGATATTAAAATATATACAGCACATCAAATCTATCTTAAAATGACATTATTGCTCCAACTAGTCAGCAGCACATTCCTCCAGACAGTGCTTTACGGATACATTAATAATTAACACTCTAGAAGTTCCAGGCACCTTTGAGAGACAGAATACAATACCTGTATTTCAATACCCAGTTGGTATATTACCATACAAGCCACTGTGACAGAGATCTGAAGACTCAGACCTATTCACGCATTGTTGTTAAAAAACCTGGTCCATTGAGAAATTAACACATGCACAAATTCTACCTCTGCCAGTGTTTACAGAACAACACATGCTATTGTTTTTACTGTCTCTACCATGTCTGTTCTATTGTCTCCACTACTTCACATGGGCACACCGGTTTAACCTGGTTCTTTCCCCTACATCAGGGTGTATATAAGACTGACCTGTAAATAAAGATTTCAGATGCATTGTCACCAACTTGAGTGTCGTGTCAGTGCATTTCCCAGCTGGAGAGGGACTTTTCACTAAGAACCAGGGAGTTGAATCCATAGGTCTGACTGCTGCTAAAGTGATCGTGCAGCCACCTCGGAAGGAATCAAGCTAACACTATATATATAGCGTGGCTGAGCGAGGTGCACAGTGGCAGTACACACAATGCTATATATAGCGTGGCTGAGCGAGGTGCACAGTGGCAGTACACACAATGCTATATATAGCGTGGCTGAGCGAGGTGCACAGTGGCAGTACACACAATGCTATATTAGTCAGGCTAAGCCGTGTACACAGAGTGTCAGAAAACACAATGCTATATATATAGCGTGGCTGAGCGAGGTGCACAGTGGCAGTACACACAATGCTATATATAGCGTGGCTGAGCGAGGTGCACAGTGGCAGTACACACAATGCTATATATAGCGTGGCTGAGCGAGGTGCACAGTGGCAGTACACACAATGCTATATTAGTCAGGCTAAGCCGTGTACACAGAGTGTCAGAAAACACAATGCTATATATATAGCGTGGCTGAGCGAGGTACACAGTGGCAGTAAACAATGCTATATATAGTGTGGCTGAGCGAGCGGTGTACTACTGTTCCCAGCAGCGACACACAATGACTGGGGGGGACCCTGGCTAGCGTGGCTGGAGAGCGAACTACCCTGCCTGCCTACCCAAAGCTAAACCCACAGACAAATGGCGGAGATATGACGTGGTTCGGGTATTTATTTACCCGAACCACGTGACCGTTCGGCCAATCAGAGCGCGTTCGGGCCCGAACCACGTGACCCGTTCGGCCAATCACAGCGCTAGCCGAACGTTCGGGGAACGTTCGGCCATGCGCTCTTAGTTCGGCCATGTGGCCGAACGGTTTGGCCGAGCACCGTCAGGTGTTCGGCCGAACTCGAACATCACCCGAACAGGGTGATGTTCTGCAGAACCCGAACAGTGGCGAACACTGTTCGCCCAACACTAGTTTCAGGGAGATCTCCCAAATTTTCTCCAATACCAGTGGCATCTTCTCCTTTTCCGTCTCTAGAGGATTGGCAAAGGGCATTAAAGGAGATTTGGGTGCTAGTTAAAAGGAATCTGGGGAAAGCCTTCCAGACTCAGAAAAAACAGGCGGATAAGAGGCGGTCTGTAGAGTGGAAGTTTTCCCCATGAGACATGGTTTGGGTGTCTATTCGGCATCTGGCGTTAAAGCAACCATCAACTAAGTTAGGACCCAGATTTGTAGGCCCATATCCTGTGTCCAGAAAGATTAATGATGTGACATATGTGATTGATCTCCCAGCTAGCATGAGAGGTGTGAGATCATTTCACGTTTCTTTGCTAAAGCCTGCCGTGTATGTGGATTCCTCTCCCGCCCCCCCTGTGATGATTGACAGCCAACCTGAGTATGATATCGAGAAGATTTTAGATTCTCGATTGGTGCAGAATTCTGTACAGTACCTGGTCCATTGGAAGGGGTATGGCCTGGAAGAGAGAACTTGGGTGCCGGATTGCCGCATGCATGCCGAGGAGCTAAAAAAAGAGTTTCACGAGTTACACCCTGAGAAGCCATGCAAGAAGTGTCCGGGGTCCACTCCTCAGGGGGGGGGGGGTTACTGTAATAGATAGTGGAGATGCCGCCGCCGCCGCGGTGAGCAGCATGGCGGCTGTCTCCACGTCTCAGCCGGCGGCCTCCGCCGCGCAGTTACATGTTGGAGTTTTGCCTGGTCCCTCAGTTGCACATAGACTGAGGGCTAAGCGCGTGCGCGCGCCAGGCGACAGGACCTTTATGCGAGTAGAAGGGGAGTCAGCTGATCAGCCAGTTAGCTGACTCCAGCAGTGCTCAGGATTGGCTGAGTGGCTGGGGCGGCGCTGTGGAGCGCTCTTAGTATATATAGGACTTGCATGTCAGTTTCTCTTCGTCTTCTGTTGCAAATGCTACGTGTTAGCATGCAGACCTTAGTCAGATCCCAAAGTGTGCTAGAACCAGCAGGACCTGGGGATCCACACTTAGCCAGATTCTGTTGATAGCTTAAAGTACTAATTAAATTGTATTATTTGTTATGACCCTCTGCTAGCCTTGACTACTCTTCTGCCTACTGATTCTGTGCCTATGCCTATCTGATCTTGTTGCCGACTCAGCTTGAACCTTACTCTGATAATGATTCAGTCTTCTGTCTTTGTACCGTATCTGTCGGTGTGTTGCCGAATCTGCTTGTCTGACTTTCCTGCCCTCACCAGTGAGCTTAGTTCTGGTGAGGGATTCTCAGTATAGTAATCACCTGCTCCTCAGGTTGATAACTGTAGTACAGTCTTAATCACCTGCTTCTCAGGTTGATAGCTGCAGTACAGTCTTAATCACCTGCTCCTCAGGTTGATAGCTGCAGTACAGTCTTAATCACCTGCTCCTCAGGTTGATAGCTGCAGTACAGTCTTAATCACCTGCTCCTCAGGTTTATAGTTGCAGTACAGTCTTAATCACCTGCTCCTCAGGTTGATAGCTACAGTACAGTCTGAATCACCCGCTCCTCCGGTGATAAGTACCTTCTGTTCTACTGTGCATCACCCGCTTCTCGGGTAAACCGATCACTAATTCATCTGCGTCTCCAGCCTGCTGGAGTACTGATTTCAGTGTTCTATAGAGATACCTCCCTCTACCAGCTCCTCTGGGAAAGTGGGTATCTCTATCTATATTTACTGTTGCACCAAACACTTATCTTACACCTGGTTGTCCTGTGTCTTGCTATACTCGCATTATTGGTGATACTGCAGATCACCAATAATCAGAAAATCTGTCCTTGTTGACACCAATCGTTACACGCATGAGGCAAGTAGACAAAAAGGGCGCCGCCATTTCCTCCCATAATAAATATTGTTTGACGGGTGCCAAACATGAATAAAGGGCGCCTGGAGATTAACGTTTTCAAACTGCGCTTGTGATGATTTAAGCTTACAAAATACACCCGTGACGGATCACGTTTACAAATATACTAAACATATGTATTGTATTTAACCACTTGCCGACCGCACGCTTATACCGTGCGTCGGCAAAGTGGCAGCTGCAGGACCAGCGACGCAGTACTGCGTCGCCAGCTGCAGGCTAATTAATCAGGAAGCAGCCGCTCGTGCGAGCGGCTGCTTCCTGTCAATTCACGGCGGGGGGCTCCGTGAATAGCCTGCGGGCCGCCGATGGCGGCTCGCAGGCTAAATGTAAACACAAGCGGAAATAATAATAATAAAGGCAGATCGGCGATCCCCGGCCAATCAGCGGCCGGGGATCGCCTCCATGTGACAGGGGACGTCCTGTCACTGGCTGCACAGGACGGATAGCGTCCTGTGCAGCCTCGATCGCCGGGGGGGCAGCAGGTAGGAGAGGGAGGGGGGAATTTTGCCGCGGAGCGGGGCTTTGAGGTGCCCCCCCCCGCATCACCCAGCAGGCAGAAGAGATCAGACCCCCCCCAGCACATCATCCCCATAGGGGGGAAAAAAGGGGGCCCACCCAGCACAGATCAGTTGCTGCCCACGTTGCGATTTTCTGGTCACTGCTGCCCACATTATGATTTTCAGGTGTCTGCTGCCCACATTACAATTTTCTGGTCACTGCTGCCCACATTGCAATTTTCTGGTCACTGCTGCCCACGTTGCGATTTTCTGGTGTCTGCTGCCCACATTAGGATTTTCTGGTGTCTGCTGCCCACATTACGATTTTCTGGTCACTGCTGCCCACATTGCGATTTTCTGGTGTCTGCTGCCCACATTAAGATTTTCAGGTGTCTGCTGCCCACATTGCGATTTTCTGGTGTCTGCTGCCCACATTACGATTTTCAGGTGTCTGCTTCCCATATTATGATTTTCTGGTGTCTGCTGCCCATATTATGATTTTCTGGTGTCTGCTGCCCACATTACGATTTTCAGGTGCCTGCTGCCCACATTACGATTTTCAGGTGTCTGCTGCCCACATTACGATTTTCAGGTGTCTGCTGCCCACATTGCGATTTTCTGGTGTCTGCTGCCCACATTACGATTTTCTGGTCACTGCTGCCCACATTGCGATTTTCTGGTCACTGCTGCCCACATTGCGATTTTCAGGTGTCTGCTGCCCACATTACGATTTTCAGGTGTCTGCTGCCCACATTACGATTTTCAGGTGTCTGCTGCCCACATTACGATTTTCAGGTGTCTGCTGCCCACATTGCGATTTTCAGGTGTCTGCTGCCCACATTACGATTTTCAGGTGTCTGCTGCCCACATTGCGATATTCAGGTGTCTGCTGCCCACATTGCGATTTTCTGGTGTCTGCTGCCTACATTAGGATTTTCTGGTGACTGCTGCCCACATTGCGATTTTCTGGTGACTGCTGCCCACAATGCGATTTTCTGGTGACTGTTGCCCACATTGCGATTTTCTGGTGACTGCTGCCCACATTGCGATTTTCTGGTGACTGCTGCCCACATTGCGATTTTCTGGTGACTGCTGCCCACATAAGGATTTTCTGGTGACTGCTGCCCACATTAGGATTTTCTGGTGACTGACTGCTGCCCACATTAGGATTTTCTGGTGACTGCTGCCCACATTACGATATTCTGGTGACTGCTGCCCACATTCGGATTTTCTGGTGACTGATGCCCACATTGCGATTTTCTGGTGACTGCTGCCCACATTGCGATTTTCTGGTGAACTCTGCCCACATTACGATTTTCTGGCCCACATTACGATTTTCTGGTAAACACTGCCCACGTTACGATTGTCTGGTGAATGCTGTCCACGTTACAATTTTCTGGTGAAAGCTGGCCACATTACGATTTTCTGGCCCACATTACGATTTTCTGGTGAACACTGCCCACGTTACGATTGTCTGGTGAATGCTGTCCATGTTACAATTTTCTGGTGAACGCTGCCCACATTACGATTTTCTGGTGAACTCTGTCCACATTACGATTTTCTGTCCCACATTACGATATTCTGGTGAACGCTGCCCACATTACGATTGTCTGGTGAATGCTGTCCACGTTACAATTTTCTGGTGACTGCTGCTCACGTTACGATTTTCTGGTGACTGGTGCCCACATTACGATTTTCTGGTGAACTCTGCCCCCATTACGATTTTCTGGTGAACTCTGCCCCCATTACGATTTTCTAAAGGCTCACATTACGATTTTCTGGTGAACTCTGCCCACATTATGATTTTCTAAAGGCCCACATTACGATTTTCTGGTGAACTCTGCCCACATTACGATTTTCTGGCCCACATTACGATTGTCTGGTAAAATGCTGCCCACTTTACAATTAATTTACAGAGAAACGCTGCCCCATTACGATTATTTGGCACCTATGGGGGGGGGGGGGCCCCATCCAAATATTCGCAGGGGGGCCCAGTGATTTCTAGTTACGCCCCTGCTGGGACCCACTAGGTATGTATTCAAATGGTACGGAACCCACTAGTGCGATTGCAATTAGGCTTAATCACAATCACAGGACATGCAGCATTTTGCGCTCTATGTAATGTTTGGAAGCGCTGCAAAAACGCTTTGAAAAGCTATTTTGCAGCAGTTTGGAGGCTAAGCACGGTGGCATAGTGGTTAGTGCTCTCGCCTTGCAAAGATGGGTCCCCGGTTCAAATCCCAGCCAGTTCAACATCTGCAAGGAGTTTGTATGTTCTTCCTGTGTCTGTGTGGGCACTCTGGCTTTCTCCCACATCCCAAAAATAAGAAGATACGTTTATTGGCTTCCCTTGACCCTAGACTACGATACATACACTACATTATACATACAAAGACATAAGACTATGGTAGGGATTAGATTGTGAGCCCCTCTGAGGGACAGTTAAGTGACAAAACAATATGCTCTGTACAGCGCTACGGAAGATGTTGGTGCTATATAAATACTAAATAATAATAATAAAGTTAATTACACTTACTGGGTGTCCCGCTGTCCGGCTTCCGCCCATGGCCCCGCCCCCTAGCAGAAGTGGTCACAGGGGCTTTTAGGATTGGTGCCAGAGAAGCACCTATATGACCTCTTCCATTAGGGGACTGGGTGATGGCCGGAAGCCAGACATTGGGACACCTAGTAAGTAATATATATATATATATATATATATATATATATATATATATATATATATATATATATATATATATATATATATATATATAAAAAAATTTTTAATGGAACGCTAATTGAAAGTGATGTACAGTTTTCTAGAAATTGTAGCTCACAGTGCTGGTGCAATTTAAAAGTGCTGCAGTGATTCCTAGAGGGTTTTAGCTCGTAGGCTGGGAGCACACTAGGCAGTGCAAAAAAAAGGCATTTTCTGCACTGTACAGTTTAATTTTTTTAGTGCGTTTTTAGTCCGTCTTTGTATGAGTTTGTGATTGCGTTTCACGCTGTGTATGTTTGTGTTTTTCATGCATTTTGGTGCATTTTGTGTTTTTTATTATTTTCCCTAATCAGTGTAGTAAAATACAGTACCAAAAGGCACCAAAAATGCATTCCTCTGTATCTCCAGATATAGTATGTTTTATATTTGAAAATGATGCAGCAGGTTGTGCGTTTTCAATAATGCGCAATAAAAAAACGCACATATATGCATTAATAGTCATGATTGTTAATAGTCATGATTTTCCTGTATAAATTGTTGGTTGTTACGATAAAAAATGTCAGTTAAATATATCATATAGGAGATATACACAGTGATATTTTAGCAGTGAAATTAAGTTTATTGGATTTACAGAAAGTGCGCAATAATTGTTTAAATAAAATTAGGTGGGTGCATAAATGTGGGCACTGTTGTCATTTTAATGATTCCAAAACCTTTAAAACTAATTATTGGAACTCAAATTGGCTCGGTAATCTCAGTGACCCCTGACCTACATACACAGGTGAATCCAATTATGAGAGAGCATTTAAGGGGTTCAATTGTAAGTTTCCCTCCTCTTTTAATTTTCTCTGAAGAGTAGCAACATGGTGATCTCAAAACAACTCTCAAATGACCTGAAAACTAAGACTGTTCACAATCATGGTTTAGGGGAAGGATACAGAATGCTGTCTCAGAGATTTCAGCTGTTTGTTTCCACAGTTAGGAAATTATTGAGGAAATGGAAGACCACAGGCTCAGTTCAAGTTAAGGCTCGAAGTGGCAGACCAAGAAAGATCTCGGATAGACGAAAGCGAAGAATGGTGAGAACAGTCAGAGTCAACCCACAGAATAGCACCAAAGATCTACAACATTATCTTGCTGCAGATGGAGTCACTGTGCATCGTTCATCCATTCGGCACACTTTACATAAGGAGATGCTGCATGCGAGAGTGATGCAGAGGAAGCCTTTTCTCCAACTGCACAAACGCTTGAGGTATGCTAAAGCACTTTTGGACAAGCCAGCTTTATTTTGGAATAGGGTGCTGTGGACTGATGAAATTAAACCTGAGTTCTTTGGGCATAACAAGGGGCGTTAGGCATGGAGGAAAAACAACACAACATTCCAAGAAAAACACCTGCTACTTACAGTAAAATATGGTGGTGGTTCCATCATGCTGTGGGGCTATGTGGCCAGTGGAGGGACTGGAAATCTTGTCAGGGTTGAAGGATGCATGAACTCCACTCAGTATCAGCAGTTTCTGGAGACCGATGTCCAGGAATCAGTGACAAAGCTGAAGCTGCGCCGGGGCTGGATCTTTTAACAAGATAATGACCCTAAACACTGCTCAAAATTCACTAAGGCATTAACGCAGAGGAGCAAGTACAACATTCTGGAATGGCCATCTCAGTCCCCAGACCTGAATATAATTGAAAATCTGTGGTGTGAGTTAACCACTTGCCGACCGCACGCTTATACCGTGCGTCGGCAAAGTGGCAGCTGCAGGACCAGCGACGCAGTACTGCGTCGCCAGCTGCAGGCTGATTAATCAGGAAGCAGCCGCTCGCGCGAGCGGCTGCTTCCTGTCAATTCACGGCGGGGGGCTCCGTGAATAGCCTGCGGGCCGCCGATGGCGGCTCGCAGGCTAAATGTAAACACAAGCGGAAATAATCCGCTTTGTTTACATTGTACGGCGCTGCTGCGCAGCAGCGCCGTAAGGAAGATCCGCGATCCCCGGCCAATCAGCGGCCGGGGATCGCCGCCATGTGACAGGGGACGTCCTGTCACTGGCTGCACAGGACGGATAGCGTCCTGTGCAGCCCGGATCACTGGGCATGACAGGTAGGAGAGGGAGGGGGGAATTTCGCCGCAGAGGGGGGCTTTGAGGTGCCCCCCCCCCCGCAACATGCGTGCAGGCAGGAGCGATCAGACCCCCCCTGCACATCATCCCCATAGGGGGGAAAAAAGGGGGGCGATCTGATCGCTCTGCGTGCCCGCTGATCTGTGTTGGGGGCTGCAGAGCCCACCCAGCACAGATCCCAACAAACAGCGCTGGTCCTTAAGGGGGGGTAAAGGGTGGGTCCTCAAGTGGTTAAAGAGAGCTGTCCATACTCAGAAGCCACCAAACCTGAATGAACTAGAGATGTTTTGTAAGGAGGAATGGTCCAAAATACCTTCAACCAGAATCCAGACTCATTGGAACCTACAGGAAGCGTTTAGAGGCTGTAATTTCTGCAAAAAGAAGACCTACTAAATATTGATTTCATTTCTTTTTTTGTGGTGCCCAAATTTATGCACCTGCCAAATTTAGTTTAAGCAATTATTGCAAACTTTCTGTAAATCCAATAAACTGCATTTCACTTCTCAAATATCACTGTTGTGTCTCCTATATGATATATTTAACTGACATTTTTATAGTAACCAACGATTTATACGGGAAAATCATGATGATTGGCAAATCATATACTGTATATATATATATATATATATATATATATATATATATATATATATATATATATATATATACATAGCGAGGAGTTGCAGCACATGGCTCTTTATTGAGCAAACAAGATTATTACATGCAAACGTTTCGGTTGTCCCCAACCTTCATCAATGCCAATCAAATAATGCAATACATTTAAATTTATACCTGCCCATACAGGAAATGACATAGCAGGTTACCACCCCTTCATGGTGGAAGGAAGTGAAGAGACAAATGTAAACAAAACATTGTAAATAAAGAACAATAAATGTTAATGCACACTTATTTCAAACACTGTCAGTCCATGAATCAATTTATTTTATCTGTACATCGTTCATGTCATCCAATTTTCCTCAGATATGTCAAGTAAACCTAGAAAAAAGCAACATCATAAATATAAATGTAGGTCAAAATCTCTATTTTATGCTGGGTACACACTATGAGATTTTCTGGTTGATTTACTGTCAGATCGATTATTTCCAACATGTTCGATTTGCTTTTCGATCGTTTTCCGAGCATTTTCCGATTGATTTCCTATTAATGTGCACGGATATCGATTGGAAAATGCTCGGAAAACGATCCGCTAAGCAAATCGAACCAGTGTTGCCAACCGCCCGTAAATTTACGGGCAGCCCGTAATTTTTTATACAAATTAGGCTGCCCGTGAATTCCGTAAGGAATTCAGCAGTGTCCGTAAAAGGGCGGCCTATTGGCCGCCAGCTCTGTTGCAGGAGGACAGCAGCGCAGTGGAGGGAGAGATGTGGGCAGCGGTGGAGAAGGGGGGCAATCTCCCCTCCCTTCTCTCACCTTCGTGCTCTCCCTCCCTCGCTGACTGTCCCCCTCCTGATCTGTCTGGCAGTGGCGTTTGGCAGCGGGCGGGACTTACCTTCCGTCTCGCTCCTGCGCCGGAAGTTCTGCTGCTCTGGTCTGGACCAGAGTAGCGGCAGATAATCCCGCGCCGGCGACAAGAGAAGACGCAGGTAAGTTCCGCTCGCTGCCGCCTGCCGCTGCCAGCCACTCAATCACACACATATAACCCTGGCTACATCTACTGAGCACATATACATCTGGCTACATCTACTGGGCACATATATACCTCTGGCTACATCTACTGGGCACATATACATCTGGCTACATCTACTGGGCACATATACATCTGGCTACATCTACTGGGCACATATAACCCTGGCTACATCTACTGGGCACATATAACCCTGGCTACATCTACTGGGCACATATAACCCTGGCTACATCTACTGGGCACATATACATCTGGCTACATCTACTGGGCACATATACCTCTGGCTACATCTACTGGGCACATATAACCCTGGCTACATCTACTGGGCACATATACCTCTGGCTACATCTACTGGGCACATATATACCTCTGGCTACATCTACTGGGCACATATACATCTGGCTACATCTACTGGGCACATATACATCTGGCTACATCTACTGGGCACATATAACCCTGGCTACATCTACTGGGCACATATAACCCTGGCTACATCTACTGGGCACATATACCTCTGGCTACATCTACTGGGCACATATAACCCTGGCTACATCTACTGGGCACATATATATAACCCTGGCTACATCTACTGGGCAAATATAACCCTGGCTACATCTACTGGGCACATATAACCCTGGCTACATCTACTGGGCACATATACCTCTGGCTACATCTACTGGGCACATATACCTCTGGCTACATCTACTGGGCACATATAACCCTGGCTACATCTACTGGGCACATATAACCCTGGCTAAATCTACTGGGCACATATAACCCTGGCTACATCTACTGGGCACATATACCTCTGGCTACATCTACTGGGCACATATACCTCTGGCTACAGCTACTGGGCACATATAACCCTGGCTACATCTACTGGGCACATATAACCCTGGCTACATCTACTGGGCACATACAACCCTGGCTACATCTACTGGGCACATATAACCCTGGCTACACCTACTGGGCACATATACATCTAGCTACATCTACTGGACACATATACCTCTGGCTACATCTACTGGGCACATATAACCCTGGCTACATCTACTGGGCACATATAACCCTGGTTACATCTACTGGGCACATATACCTCTGGCTACATCTACATCTAGCTACATCTACTGGGCACATATACCTCTGGCTACATCTACTGGGCACATATACCTCTGGCTACATCTACTGGGCACATATAACCCTGGCTACATCCACTGGGCACATTTAACCCTGGCTACCCATGGGCACATATACCTCTGGCTACATCTACTGGGGACATATAACCCTGGCTACATCTACTGGGCACATATAACCCTGGCTACATATACTGGGCACATATAACCTTGGCTACATCTACTGGGCACATATATCTGCTGGCTACATATACTGAGGACACTGGCTGTTTGCCATTATGTGCATTTACTGGTGAAAAGCTGTCTCTTATGTGCATTTACTGGTGAAAAGCTGTCTCTTATTATGTGCATTTACTGGTGCAAAGCTGTCTCTTATTATGTGCATTTACTGGTGAAAAGCTGTCTCTTATTATGTGCATTTACTGGTGAAAAGCTGTCTCTTATGTTCATTTACTGGTGAAAAGCTGTGTCTCATTACGTGCATTTACTGGTGAAAAGCTGTCTCTCATTACGTGCATTTACTGGTGAAAAGCTGTCTCTCATTACGTGCATTTACTGGTGAAAGGCGGTCTCTTATGTGCATTTACTGGTGAAAAGCTGTTTGTCATTACGTGCATTTACTGGTGAAAGGCTGTCTCTTATGTGCATTTACTGGTAAAACTCTGTCTCTCATTATGTGCATTTACTTGCCATGCCCACTTTAGTCGCCGCAAATTTCCTCGAACATGTTGCCCCCTACCCATTTGACTGCCCCCTCATATGTGCCAGTCTAGAACCGACCCTGTACCCCTGGCTACATCTACTGGGCACATATACCCCTGGCTACCTGTTCTGGGCACATATAACCCTGGCTACATCTACTGGGCACATATAACCCTGGCTACATCTACTGGGCACATATAACCTTGGCTACATATACTGGGCACATATAACCCTGCCTACATATACTGGGGACATATACCTCTGGCTACATATACTGGGCACATATATCTGCTGGCTACATATACTGAGGACACTGGCTGTTTGCCATTATGTGCATTTACTGGTGAAAAGCTGTCTCTTATGTGCATTTACTGGTGAAAAGCTGTCTCTTATGTGCATTTACTGGTGAAAAGCTGTCTCTTATTATGTGCATTTACTGGTGCAAAGCTGTCTCTTATTATGTGCATTTACTGGTGAAAAGCTGTCTCTTATTATGTGCATTTACTGGTGAAAAGCTGTCTCTTATGTTCATTTACTGGTGAAAAGCTGTGTCTCATTACGTGCATTTACTGGTGAAAAGCTGTCTCTCATTACGTGCATTTACTGGTGAAAAGCTGTCTCTCATTACGTGCATTTACTGGTGAAAGGCGGTCTCTTATGTGCATTTACTGGTGAAAAGCTGTTTGTCATTACGTGCATTTACTGGTGAAAGGCTGTCTCTTATGTGCATTTACTGGTGAAACTCTGTCTCTCATTATGTGCATCTACTTGCCATGCCCACTTTAGTCGCCGCAAATTTCCTCGAACATGTTGCCCCCTACCCATTTGACTGCCCCCTCATATGTGCCAGTCTAGAACCGACCCTGTACC
This sequence comes from Hyperolius riggenbachi, assembly GCF_040937935.1. NCBI lineage: Eukaryota > Metazoa > Chordata > Amphibia > Anura > Hyperoliidae > Hyperolius > Hyperolius riggenbachi. Next base: position 288,218,790 of record NC_090649.1, read on the forward strand.
CCTGGCTACATCTACTGGGCACATATACCCCTGGCTACCTGTTCTGGGCACATATAACCCTGGCTACATCTACTGGGCACATATAACCCTGGCTACATCTACTGGGCACATATACCTCTGGCTACATCTACTGGGCACATATACCTCTGGCTACATCTACTGGGCACATATAACCCTGGCTACATCTACTGGGCACATATAACCCTGGCTACATCTACTGGGCACATATACCTCTGGCTACATCTACTGGGCACATATAACCCTGGCTACATCTACTGGACACATATAACCCTGGCTACATCTACTGGGCACATATAACCCTGGCTACATCTACTGGGCACATATAACCCTGGCTACATCTACTGGGCACATATACCTCTGGCTACATCTACTGGGCACATATACCTCTGGCTACATCTACTGGGCACATATAACCCTGGCTACATCTACTAGGCACATATAACCCTGGCTACATCTACTGGTAACATATACCTCTGGCTACATCTACTGGGTACATATAACCCTGGCTACATCTACTGGGCACATATAACCCTGGCTACATCTACTGGGCACATATACCTCTGGCTACATCTACTGGGCACATATACCTCTGGCTACATCTACTGGGCACATATACCTCTGGCTACATCTACTGGGCACATATAACCCTGGCTACATCTACTGGGCACATATAACCCTGGCTACATCTACTGGGCACATATAACCCTGGCTACATCTACTGGGCACATATACCTCTGGCTACATCTACTGGGCACATATAACCCTGGCTACATCTACTGGGCACATTTAACCCTTGCTACCCATGGGCACATATACCTCTGGCTACATCTACTGGGGACATATAACCCTGGCTACATCTACTGGGCACATATACCTCTGGCTACATCTACTGGGCACATATAACCCTGGCTACATCTACTGGGCACATTTAACCCTTGCTACCCATGGGCACATATACCTCTGGCTACATCTACTGGGGACATATAACCCTGGCTACATCTACTGGGCACATATAACCCTGGCTACATCTACTGGGCACATATAACCCTGGCTACATCTACTGGGCACATATACCTCTGGCTACATCTACTGGGCACATATAACCCTGGCTACATCTACTGGACACATATAACCCTGGCTACATCTACTGGGCACATATAACCCTGGCTACATCTACTGGGCACATATAACCCTGGCTACATCTACTGGGCACATATACCTCTGGCTACATCTACTGGGCACATATACCTCTGGCTACATCTACTGGGCACATATAACCCTGGCTACATCTACTGGGCACATATAACCCTGGCTACATCTACTGGGAACATATACCTCTGGCTACATCTACTGGGTACATATAACCCTGGCTACATCTACTGGGCACATATAACCCTGGCTACATCTACTGGGCACATATACCTCTGGCTACATCTACTGGGCACATATACCTCTGGCTACATCTACTGGGCACATATAACCCTGGCTACATCTACTGGGCACATATAACCCTGGCTACATCTACTGGGCACATATAACCCTGGCTACATCTACTGGGCACATATAACCCTGGCTACATCTACTGGGCACATATAACCCTGGCTACATCTACTGGGCACATATACCTCTGGCTACATCTACTGGGCACATATAACCCTGGCTACATCTACTGGGCACATTTAACCCTTGCTACCCATGGGCACATATACCTCTGGCTACATCTACTGGGGACATATAACCCTGGCTACATCTACTGGGCACATATACCTCTGGCTACATCTACTGGGCACATATAACCCTGGCTACATCTACTGGGCACATTTAACCCTTGCTACCCATGGGCACATATAGCTCTGGCTACATCTACTGGGGACATATAACCCTGGCTACATCTACTGGGCACATATAACCCTGGCTACATCTACTGGGCACATATAACCCTGGCTACATCTACTGGGCACATATACCTCTGGCTACATCTACTGGGCACATATAACCCTGGCTACATCTACTGGACACATATAACCCTGGCTACATCTACTGGGCACATATAACCCTGGCTACATCTACTGGGCACATATAACCCTGGCTACATCTACTGGGCACATATACCTCTGGCTACATCTACTGGGCACATATACCTCTGGCTACATCTACTGGGCACATATAACCCTGGCTACATCTACTGGGCACATATAACCCTGGCTACATCTACTGGGAACATATACCTCTGGCTACATCTACTGGGTACATATAACCCTGGCTACATCTACTGGGCACATATAACCCTGGCTACATCTACTGGGCACATATACCTCTGGCTACATCTACTGGGCACATATACCTCTGGCTACATCTACTGGGCACATATAACCCTGGCTACATCTACTGGGCACATATAACCCTGGCTACATCTACTGGGCACATATAACCCTGGCTACATCTACTGGGAACATATACCTCTGGCTACATCTACTGGGTACATATAACCCTGGCTACATCTACTGGGCACATATAACCCTGGCTACATCTACTGGGCACATATAACCCTGGCTACATCTACTGGGCACATATACCTCTGGCTACATCTACTGGGCACATATACCTCTGGCTACATCTACTGGGCACATATAACCCTGGCTACATCTACTGGGCACATATAACCCTGGCTACATCTACTGGGCACATATAACCCTGGCTATATCTACATCTAGCTACATCTACTGGGCACATATACCTCTGGCTACATCTACTGGGCACATATAACCCTGGCTACATCTACTGGGCACATTTAACCCTTGCTACCCATGGGCACATATACCTCTGGCTACATCTACTGGGGACATATAACCCTGGCTACATCTACTGGGCACATATACCTCTGGCTACATCTACTGGGCACATATAACCCTGGCTACATCTACTGGGCACATTTAACCCTTGCTACCCATGGGCACATATACCTCTGGCTACATCTACTGGGGACATATAACCCTGGCTACATCTACTGGGCACATATAACCCTGGCTACATCTACTGGGCACATATAACCCTGGCTACATCTACTGGGCACATATACCTCTGGCTACATCTACTGGGCACATATAACCCTGGCTACATCTACTGGACACATATAACCCTGGCTACATCTACTGGGCACATATAACCCTGGCTACATCTACTGGGCACATATACCTCTGGCTACATCTACTGGGCACATATACCTCTGGCTACATCTACTGGGCACATATAACCCTGGCTACATCTACTGGGCACATATAACCCTGGCTACATCTACTGGGAACATATACCTCTGGCTACATCTACTGGGTACATATAACCCTGGCTACATCTACTGGGCACATATAACCCTGGCTACATCTACTGGACACATATAACCCTGGCTACATCTACTGGGCACATATAACCCTGGCTACATCTACTGGGCACATATACCTCTGGCTACATCTACTGGGCACATATACCTCTGGCTACATCTACTGGGCACATATAACCCTGGCTACATCTACTGGGCACATATAACCCTGGCTACATCTACTGGGAACATATACCTCTGGCTACATCTACTGGGTACATATAACCCTGGCTACATCTACTGGGCACATATAACCCTGGCTACATCTACTGGGCACATATACCTCTGGCTACATCTACTGGACACATATACCTCTGGCTACATCTACTGGGCACATATAACCCTGGCTACATCTACTGGGCACATATAACCCTGGCTACATCTACTGGGCACATATAACCCTGGCTATATCTACATCTAGCTACATCTACTGGGCACATATACCTCTGGCTACATCTACTGGGCACATATAACCCTGGCTACATCTACTGGGCACATTTAACCCTTGCTACCCATGGGCACATATACCTCTGGCTACATCTACTGGGGACATATAACCCTGGCTACATCTACTGGGCACATATACCTCAGGCTACATCTACTGGGCACATATAACCCTGGCTACATCTACTGGGCACATTTAACCCTTGCTACCCATGGGCACATATACCTCTGGCTACATCTACTGGGGACATATAACCCTGGCTACATCTACTGGGCACATATAACCCTGGCTACATATACTGGGCACATATAACCTTGGCTACATATACTGGGCACATATAACCCTGCCTACATATACTGGGGACATATACCTCTGGCTACATATACTGGGCACATATATCTGCTGGCTACATATACTGAGGACACTGGCTGTTTGCCATTATGTGCATTTACTGGTGAAAAGCTGTCTCTTATGTGCATTTACTGGTGAAAAGCTGTCTCTTTTTATGTGCATTTACTGGTGCAAAGCTGTCTCTTATTATGTGCATTTACTGGTGAAAAGCTGTCTCTTATTATGTGCATTTACTGGTGAAAAGCTGCCTCTTATTATGTGAATTTACTGGTGAAAAGCTGTCTCTTATTATGTGCATTTACTGGTGAAAAGCTGTCTCTTATGTTCATTTACTGGTGAAAAGCTGTGTCTTATTACGTGCATTTACTGGTGAAAAGCTGTCTCTCATTACGTGCATTTACTGGTGAAAAGCTGTCTCTCATTACGTGCATTTACTGGTGAAAGGCGGTCTCTTATGTGCATTTACTGGTGAAAAGCTGTTTGTCATTACGTGCATTTACTGGTGAAAGGCTGTCTCTTATGTGCATTTACTGGTAAAACTCTGTCTCTCATTATGTGCATTTACTTGCCATGCCCACTTTAGTCGCCGCAAATTTCCTCGAACATGTTGCCCCCTACCCAATTGACTGCCCCCTCATATGTGCCAGTCTAGAACCGACCCTGTACCCCTGCCTACATATACTGGGCACATATACCCCTGGCTACCTGTTCTGGGGACATCTCTCCCCCCGGCTACCTGTTCTGGGGACATCTATACCCCTGGCCACCTATTCTAGGGACGCCTATAGACCTGGGGCTACCTATTTTTGGGGAACCACTGCTGTCAGATTAAATGTATTTTGGGGAACTGCTGCCAGATTATGTGTATGTTGAGGGAATCGCTTCGCTGCTGCCAGATTACATCTATTTTTTAGGAACCACTGCCATATTATCTGTATCTTGAAAGAACCTCTGACAGATTACGTGTATGTATTTTTGGTGAAATGCTGTAAGATTACATGTATTTTGGGGGAAGGGGGGGAAACACTATGGCAGAGCTCAAACTTCCCTGGCAGACCTTTCACAGCAATATTAAAATCATGTATATTTGGCCCCACCCATGACCACGCCCACATTCTGTTGCATGGCCACGCCCATTTTTTCGGCACGCAGCGCTACGCGCCGTGCAGGGGGTTTTGTCAGTAAAAAAAATCTTTTGTCAGTAAATTTTAAGGTATTTGTCAGTAGTGGTGCTCAAATACCCCTTTTTAAAATTCGAGTTTGGTCGAATTCGAATAGTAAATTATTCGAGGTCAGTCGAATATTCGAGTCGAATAATTTTTACTATTCGATTCGACCTCGGACTTCGAGCTCACTATTCGAGTCGGTATTCGAGCTCACTATTCGAGCTGACTATTCGAATTGGCCTTAAATAGCTTCCAACACTTGTTTTGAGGGTGAATGATGCAAGAAACATCTTTTTTTCCAAGTAACAACAGCAAGTGATTATGTGGGGATGTTCCTTTAAAAAAAAATGTGGAAAGAGAAGTTGTGTCCTTAATTTTGTTCAGTAGTGTTACTGTATATACTTGTTCTTCTTCTTCTTTATCTTTCTTCTTCTTCTTCTAGATCTTCTTCTTCTATATCTTCTTCTTCTTCTTCTATATTGTCTTCTTCTTCTTCTTCTTCATCTTCTTCTTCTTCTTCATCATCATCATCTTCTTCTTCTTCTTCTTCATCATCTTCTTCTTCTTCTTCATCATCTTCTTCTTCTTCTTCATCATCTTCTTCTTCATCTTCATCTTCTTCATCTTCTTCTTCATCTTCATCTTCTTCATCTTCTTCTTCTTCATCTTCTTCTTCTTCTTCATCTTCTTCTTCTTCTTCTTCATCTTCTTCTTCTTCTTCTTCATCTTCTTCTTCTTCTTCTTCTTCATCTTCTTCATCATCTTCTTCATCTTCTTCTTCTTCTTCTTCTTCATCTTCTTCATCATCTTCTTCATCTTCTTCTTCTTCTTCTTCATCTTCTTCTTCTTCATCTTCTTCTTCTTCATCTTCTTCATCTTCTTCATCTTCTTCTTCTTTTTCATCTTCTTCTTCATCATCTTCTTCATCTTCTTCTTCATCTTCTTCTTCATCTTCATCTTCTCCTTCTCCTTCTTTTTCAATATCGTCTTCTTCTTCTTCACGTATTTCTCTTTTCAATTTTTTTTTAAAGAAATGCAGCTATTTTTGAGCGTAACAAATAGCTGGTGGGCGCACGCATGTTGGAAGCGCCATTGTATGTGCTCCCTGGCAGTGGAAACACAAAGACAGCAGAAGGTAAATTCAGCAGCAGGAGGAGGAGGATGAGTGTGTAGCAGCAGGCAGTCAATGAGGCAGGCAGCTCGCCGTGACATAATAGCCCTGGTACCTAGCGGTGATACCAGGGCTGTAAATAAACACAACAGGAGGTCCCAGACAGCGGTCGTGCAGCCCACATTGTGTCCAATACACAACTGGGACAACACAGTTTTCAACCCGGGCACCTCAGAAAAATTAAACCTTTTTTTTTTTTTTAATGGTTTGTTTGGTTTTGGTTTTGCAACCAATATAGCTATTGTTTGACGTAATAGCTGGTGGCAGAGTGGCAGCAGAAGGTAATTCTGTGTACCCTGGCAGTGGGAAACACAGACAGACAGCAACAGCAGCAGGAGGAATGGAGGAGTAATGTGAGCAGCTATTGTTTGACGTAATAGCTGGTGGCAGAGTGGCAGCAGAAGGTAAATCATCTGTGTAGTGTACCCTGGCAGTGGGAAACACAGACAGACAGCAGCAGCAGCAGCAGGAGGAGGTATGGAGGAGTAGTGTGAGTGTGGCAGCAGGTAGGCAGCGTGACATAATAGCCCTGGTACCTAGCGGTGATACCAGGGCTGTAAATAAACACAACAGGAGGTCCCAGACAGCGGTCGTGCAGCCCACATTGTGTCCAATACACAACTGGGACAACACAGTTTTCAACCCGGGCACCTCAGAAAAATTAGGCCCCGTTCACACTTGCGGTTTAGTAAAAACCGCACCGGATGTCCGGACCGCACCGTATCCGGACCGGACCTGATCCGTACGGTTCCTATCCGGATCCGGTCCGGATCCGGTCCGTTTGCATCCGGTTTCCGTGCGGTGTGAACACGGTTGCGGTCCGGATCCGGTTTCTTAAGGAGATAACATCCTGTAAATACCTGGGGTCTGGGAGGTCAGCAGAAGGGTCTGGGGTCATTGTTGGAGACAGGTGGACGTGTGGAGACCATCCGTGGGTACAGAGACTGCAGTTGGGACCATGGATCCAGGCATTTTTTACTCGTAAACCTGGGAATTCTCTCCTTCCTGTTGTTCGCCTCCTTGTCAGACATATCAGACATGTTGCTGCCAAAAAGAGCTCCAGCATGAAATCGCTGCTGCCCCACTCTTTGAACGCTGGGCCCATGTGGTCCCCATCCAAAATGCATAGGAAGTGGGGTAGAACGTCCGGTTTTTGTAGCCAGTGTGTTGTGCGCTCTCCGGCTCTCATTGCTTTGTATTGGCCGGATGGTGCAGTCCGGCTCCGCTCCGGATACGGCTGCCGGAGGAGCCGGACCAATAAATAGCGCATGTTGGAACGGACGCCGGAGTCCGGATCCGGTCCGGCTCCGGTCCGGCTCCGGTCCGGCAGAACGGACGCATGTGAACGGACGCATAGGCTTTCATTGCTATGCCGTGCGTCCGTTCCGTCCGTTCTGCAAGCGGTCCGGCTCCGGCACGGCGATTCCGGACGGCCACCGCTAATGTGAACCGGGCCTAAAACCTTTTTTTTTTTTTTAATGGTTTGTTTGGTTTTGGTTTTGCAACCAATATAGCTATTGTTTGACGTAATAGCTGGTGGCAGAGTGGCAGCAGAAGAAGGTAATTCTGTGTACCCTGGCAGTGGGAAACACAGACAGACAGCAGCAGCAGGAGGAGGAATGGAGGAGTAGGCGAGCAGCTATTGTTTGACGTAATAGCTGGTGGCAGAGTGGCAGCAGAAGGTAAATCATCTGTGTACCCTGGCAGTGGGAAACACAGACAGACAGCAGCAGCAGCAGCAGGAGGAGGTATGGAGGAGCAGTGTGAGTGTGGCAGCAGGTAGGCAGCGTGACATAATAGCCCTGGTACCTAGCGGTGATACCAGGGCTGTAAATAAACACAACAGGAGGTCCCAGACAGCGGTCGTGCAGCCCACATTGTGTCCAATACACAACTGGGACAACACAGTTTTCAACCCGGGCACCTCAGAAAAATTAAACCTTTTTTTTTTTTTATGGTCTTTTGGTTTTTGGTTTTACAACCAATATAGCTATTGTTTGACGTAATAGCTGGTGGCAGAGTGGCAGCAGAAGAAGGTAATTCTGTGTACCCTGGCAGTGGGAAACACAGACAGACAGCAGAAGGGCAGTACACAGCAGCCCACTGTAGGTGTAAAATGTGTGGCTGCAGGCGACGTAATAGTCAAAGTGAACCAGGCTGGCTTAGTGAGCAGGAGCCAGGAGGTGGTAAAGGGTGGTAAGGCACATTAACGATGGTTCCGGCAGCCAGTTCATGTCCCCCTCTCGCCGACAACAGGGGCCAGGAACTCGCCTTCCACCCACGCCTGGTTCATCTTGAGAAACGTCAGTCTGTCCACAGACTTGTGAGACAGACGTGAGCGTTTCTCGGTGACCACGCCACCAGCTGCACTGAAGCAGCGCTCGGACAGCACGCTGGAAGGGGGGCAGGACAGCACTTCCAGGGCGTACTGCGCCAGCTCGCTCCAGATCTCCATGCGCTTGACCCAATACTCCATGGGATCAACAGGGGCATCGCTGTCAAGCCCGCTGTACGACCCCATGTAGTCAGCCACCATGCGGGTCAGGCGCTGGCTGTGACCGGAGGAGGATGCTGCTGCATGCATCTCCTCTCTAGTCACTGCTGCCGGAGCCTCTACAGTCCTGTAGAGCTCGTGGCTGAGAGACAGCAGGTCTGTGGGGCGCTTGCTGCTGCTGGATGCAGGCACCTGCTGCTGCCTCTGTGCTGGCTGCTGGACAGTGGGGGTGGAAGGCTGGGGGAAGGCTTCCTCCAAGCGCTCAACAAGGGCCTGCTGCAAGCTCCTTATTTGTTGCGCTGGGTCTCCTCCTGCAGGCGGCAGGAACTGGCTCAACTTCCCCTTGAGGCGTGGGTCCAACATCATGCTGATCCAGATGTCCTCCCTCTGCTTCATCTGGATCACCCTGGGGTCCCTGCGCAGGCACGTCAGCATGTGCGCTGCCATTGGGAAGAGGCGGGCCACGTCTGCTGGCACATCGACGTCAGTGCTGTCCTCATCCTCCTCCTCTGCCGCCTCATCCTCTCTCCACCCCCGCACCAACTCAGCTGCGCTGTGCTGATCCCCCTCATCAGCAGCCAGGTCAGGGACCTCCACCAAGTCCTCCTCCTCCTCCCCCTCAGAGGTGGACTGCGCAGCTGGTTGCCGCTCCTGCTGGTCCAAGGCTGCCGCTCCCTGTTCCAGCAAAGCATCGAGGGCCCTGTTCAGCAGAGAAACCAGGGGCACCCACTCGCAGACCATAGCATGGTCCCTGCTCACCATGTTTGTGGCCTGCAGGAAGGGAGCCAGCACAAAGCACACCTGCTGCATGTGCCTCCAGTCATCATCGGGGACAATGGACGGGATGTTGCTGGTCTTGTCCCTTCTCTGAGCTGCGGAAACAGTGGCCAGGGCAAGGTACTGGTTGACAGCGTGCCTCTGTTCAACCAGACGCTCCAACATCGCCAGGGTGGAGTTCCAGCGAGTCGGAACGTCAAGGATCAGCCGATGGCATGGCAGATCCAGCTCCTTTTGCACGTCTTCCAGGCTCGCACAGGCTGCAGCCGAGCGCCGGAAGTGACGCACAACATTCCTTGCCGTTTCCAGCAGTTCGCCCATCCCCTGGTAGGTGCGCAGGAACTTCTGCACCACCAGGTTCAGCACGTGGGCAAGACAGGGGATGTGGGTCAGGTTTCCCCTGTCTATTGCGGCAACCAGATTGGCCCCATTGTCGGCCACCACCTCTCCGACTCTGAGGCCTCTGGGGGTCAGCCAAATCCTCTCCTGCTCCTGGAGTTTGGCCAACACATGGGTTGCCGTCAGCTTGGTCTTCCCAAGGCTGACCAAGTGCAGCAGCGCTTGGCAGTGGCGGGCCTTCACGCTGCTGCTGAGGCGGGGGGTTTGGCCAGGTGTGCCGGAGGATGGCAGAGGATCGGAGGAACCTGCTGCAGTTCCCCTGACCCTGCGGGGTGGCACCACCCACTGTGTTGCTGCTGCTGCTGTGCCCGCTGCTGCTCTCCCATCCTCACCCCCTTCCACCAAGCTGACCCAGTGGACAGTGAAGGACAGGTAGCGGCCTGTCCCGAAGCGGCTGCTCCAGGAGTCCATGGTGACGTGGACCCTTTCACCAACCGCGTGCTCCAGCCCTCGCTCCACATTGGCCATCACAAAGCGGTGCAGTGCAGGAATGGCCTTGCGGGCAAAGAAGTGTCTGCTGGGGAGCTGCCAGTCTGGGGCTGCGCAAGCAAGCAGCGCACGAATGTCGCTCCCCTCCTGCACGAGCGTGTACGGCAGGAGTTGGGAGCACATGGCCCGTGTCAGCAAGCCGTTCAGCTGCCGCACGCGACGGCTGCTGGGAGGCAGAGCCCTAACCACACCCTGGAAGGACTCGCTCAAAAGGCTCTGGCGTGGCCTTTTGCTGACACGGGAATCAGCAGACACAGCAGAGGAGGCCACTGAGGACTGGCTGCCAGAACAGGCCTCAGTGTCGGCGGCAGGAGTTGCAGAGGGGGGAGGAGCAGTGCGTTTCCGCACTCCTGCTGGTGCTGCTGAAGGAGCAGGAGGGCGGGTGGCTGCTGTTGCTGCTGCTGCTGCTGAAGGCTGTGCAGTGATGGGTGTGGTGCCACTGCCAGCACCAGATGCCTTCAGCCTCTGGAACTCCTCATGCTGGTGGAAATGTTTAGCCGCAAGGTGGTTGATGAGCGAGCTGGTGCTGAACTTTAAGGGGTCTGCACCTCTGCTCAACTTCCGCTGACAGTGGTTGCAAGTGGCGTACTTGCTGTACACAGTGGGCATGGTGAAAAACCGCCAGATTGGTGACAGAAACATCCCCCTACGGCATGGAAGCGCTGCTGCCTGTCTCCCTGTGGTGGTTGGGGGGGGGGGGCTTGGGTGCGGCTGGTGGTGGTACTGGCTGATGCTGCTGCTGCTGCTGCTGAGCCTGAGACACCAGCAGGCTGTGGGACGCTGCCAATGCTTGCAATGATGCGCCTCCTTGCAAGGCCCACAAGCGCATCCTCCTCCTCCTCCTCAGAGCTGCTGAGGACGACATCCCCTGGAGGTGGTGGCACCCAGTCTCTGTCTGTCACCGGGTCATCATCATCATGCCCCTCCTGAAACATGTCCTGCTGGGATGATGACCCCCCAAACTCCTCTCCTGATGCATGGATGGGACGCTTGACTGTCGCCACAGTCTTGCTGTCCAATCCCTCCTCCCCCAAAGTGCCCATCAGCATCTCCTCCTCAAAATCGCCAACAACAGCAGACAATACCCTGATGGTGCCTGGGGTAAAAAGACTGCTGAGTGACAGGTCGGCGACTGATGGTGAACTGGCCTCCTCCCCAGGCCCTGCTGGGCGGCTGCTGCGAACAGGGGTGGTGGTGGTGGTGGTGGTGGTGGTGGTGGTGAGGGTGGAGGCCTCGGATGCAGAGCTGATGGCGGGCTGCTCATCCTCCGTCATGAGTTGCACCACAGTGTCTGCATCCTTTTCCTCAATGGGACGTTTCCGACCCGGCTGGAGGAAAATGGGAGCAGGTGCTACACGCTGCTGCTGCTGTGTCTCTGCAGCGTGAGTTGCAGATGCTCCTGCTGGGCGGCGCCCAAGGCGTCCACGGCCAGTGGCTATGGGAGGAATGTTAGCCACTGACGCTGCTGCTGCGGAACTGTGCATGGTGGCGCGCCCGCGGCCGCGGCTTGCCACAATGCTGCTCCCTCTCCTCCTGATTCCCTTGCTGCCCTTCCCCTTGCCCAAACCGCGCTGGCTGCCACTTCCAGACATCTTCAATGTTTTGGGCGTATAGACAAAAGTTTTTTAAAAGGGCGGGTGAAAAGTGGGGTACTTTAATGGAGTGGGTTGGTTGGTGAGGTGACTGAGTGAGTGTCCCCTAGTACAGTAAGTAAGTAGTAACAGTCAGGAAGTACAACTAGCAGTTACAATAATCAGTAGTAATCACAAGTAAATTTAGTGTGTGTACACTCAGACAGTGAGTGCACGCACGCAGGAGCTAGTAGCCTATGAACACAGTGACTGAGTGTCCTAGACTCCTAGTACAGTAAGAGTAAGTAGTAACAGTAAGTAGAACTAACTAATTACGATAATCAATCAGCGATCAGAAGGAAATGGAGTGTGGGTGTGTGTACACTCAGACAGTGAGTGCACGCACGCAGGAGCTAGTAGCCTATGAACACAGTGACTGAGTGTCCTAGACTCCTAGTACAGTAAGAGTAAGTAGTAACAGTAAGTAGAACTAACTAATTACAATAATCAATCAGCGATCAGAAGGAAATAGAGTGTGGGTGTGTGTACACTCAGACAGTGAGTGCACGCACGCAGGAGCTAGTAGCCTATGAACACAGTGACTGAGTGTCCTAGACTCCTAGTACAGTAAGAGTAAGTAGTAACAGTAAGTAGAACTAACTAATTACAATAATCAATCAGCGATCAGAAGGAAATGGAGTGTGGGTGTGTGTACACTCAGACAGTGAGTGCACGCACGCAGGAGCTAGTAGCCTATGAACACAGTGACTGAGTGTCCTAGACTCCTAGTACAGTAAGAGTAAGTAGTAACAGTAAGTAGAACTAACTAATTACAATAATCAATCAGCGATCAGAAGGAAATAGAGTGTGGGTGGTGTGTGTACACTCAGACAGTGAGTGCACGCACGCAGGAGCTAGTAGCCTATGGACAGTGACTGAGTGTCCTAGACTCCTAGTACAGTAAGAGTAAGTAGTAACAGTAAGTACAACTAACTAATTACGATAATCAATCAGCGATCAGAAGGAAATAGAGTGTGTGTTGTGTGTGTACACTCAGACAGTGAGTGCACGCACGCAGGAGCTAGTAGCCTATGAACAGTGACTGAGTGTCCTAGACTCCTAGTACAGCAAGAGTAAGTAGTAACAGTAAGTAGAACTAACTAATTACAATAATCAATCAGCGATCAGAAGGAAATGGAGTGTGGGTGTGTGTACACTCAGACAGTGAGTGCACGCACGCAGGAGCTAGTAGCCTATGAACACAGTGACTGAGTGTCCTAGACTCCTAGTACAGTAAGAGTAAGTAGTAACAGTAAGTAGAACTAACTAATTACAATAATCAATCAGCGATCAGAAGGAAATAGAGTGTGGGTGGTGTGTGTACACTCAGACAGTGAGTGCACGCACGCAGGAGCTAGTAGCCTATGGACAGTGACTGAGTGTCCTAGACTCCTAGTACAGTAAGAGTAAGTAGTAACAGTAAGTAGAACTAACTAATTACAATAATCAATCAGCGATCAGAAGGAAATGGAGTGTGGGTGTGTGTACACTCAGACAGTGAGTGCACGCACGCAGGAGCTAGTAGCCTATGAACACAGTGACTGAGTGTCCTAGACTCCTAGTACAGTAAGAGTAAGTAGTAACAGTAAGTAGAACTAACTAATTACAATAATCAATCAGCGATCAGAAGGAAATGGAGTGTGGGTGTGTGTACACTCAGACAGTGAGTGCACGCACGCAGGAGCTAGTAGCCTATGAACACAGTGACTGAGTGTCCTAGACTCCTAGTACAGTAAGAGTAAGTAGTAACAGTAAGTAGAACTAACTAATTACAATAATCAATCAGCGATCAGAAGGAAATAGAGTGTGGGTGGTGTGTGTACACTCAGACAGTGAGTGCACGCACGCAGGAGCTAGTAGCCTATGGACAGTGACTGAGTGTCCTAGACTCCTAGTACAGTAAGAGTAAGTAGTAACAGTAAGTACAACTAACTAATTACGATAATCAATCAGCGATCAGAAGGAAATAGAGTGTGTGTTGTGTGTGTACACTCAGACAGTGAGTGCACGCACGCAGGAGCTAGTAGCCTATGAACACAGTGACTGAGTGTCCTAGACTCCTAGTACAGTAAGAGTAAGTAGTAACAGTAAGTAGAACTAACTAATTACAATAATCAATCAGCGATCAGAAGGAAATGGAGTGTGGGTGTGTGTACACTCAGACAGTGAGTGCACGCACGCACGCAGGAGCTAGTAGCCTATGAACACAGTGACTGAGTGTCCTAGACTCCTAGTACAGTAAGAGTAAGTAGTAACAGTAAGTAGAACTAACTAATTACAATAATCAATCAGCGATCAGAAGGAAATGGAGTGTGGGTGTGTGTACACTCAGACAGTGAGTGCACGCACGCAGGAGCTAGTAGCCTATGAACACAGTGACTGAGTGTCCTAGACTCCTAGTACAGTAAGAGTAAGTAGTAACAGTAAGTAAGTAGAACTAACTAATTACAATAATCAATCAGCGATCAGAAGGAAATAGAGTGTGGGTGGTGTGTGTACACTCAGACAGTGAGTGCACACACGCAGGAGCTAGTAGCCTATGGACAGTGACTGAGTGTCCTAGACTCCTAGTACAGTAAGAGTAAGTAGTAACAGTAAGTAGAACTAACTAATTACGATAATCAATCAGCGATCAGAAGGAAATAGAGTGTGTGTTGTGTGTGTACACTCAGACAGTGAGTGCAGTGCGCACACGCAGGAGCTAGTAGCCTATATGAACAGTGACAGTGAGTGTCCCTACGGGTACAGTAAGAGTAAGTAGTAAGTAAGTACAACTAACTAACAATAATCTATCAGTAATCAGAAGGAAATAGAGTGTGTGTACACACAGACAGTGAGTGAGTGCACACACGCAGGAGCTAGCTAGTAGCCTATAAACAGTGACAGTCAGTGAGTGTCCTACTCCTAGTACAGTATAACTACAATACTATTAGTAAAGGACAGCAGAAATACTGGTATAGATGAGAGAAATAAACAGAGGACAGCTGCCCACAGAGGCAAGGCCCCCCTGAGGCCTAAACCTGTAAGCTTGCAGCAGCTGCCTGTCTCTAATGTAACACACAAGCTACTAACTAAAATACAATGTCTAAATAACTAACAACAATATAGGTGTGTATAGGAGGTGTATGTGAGCAAAAACGCTAGGTAAATGACCACAATAGAGCTCTTGCTAAGCCAAAGCACAAAGGAGCAACTCTCTCTCTGTACAAGTCTCAGGCAAGCACGGAGAAACGGAACATGGCGGCCGCTATTTATAGGGTAGGGGCTGGCCAGGGTCCCCCTCTGTGATTGGCTGCCGTCAGAGGGCCTGGGAGCCCTCTGATTGGCTCTAAGGACATCAATCTGGGCTATGACGCTATTCGAGCTCGGTACCGAGCTCGAATAGCGCCGGGTTGCTCGAATAGCTCGAATAGTGAATGGGCTATTCGAGTGTACTCGGATAGCCCATTCGAATAGCTCCAGCTATTCGGAGCTCGAATACCGAGCTCGAATAGCTGAAAAAGAGCTCGAATATTCGAGCTACTCGAATATTCGAGCTCTGCTGAGCACCACTGTTTGTCAGTAAAAAATAACGTGAAAGGTTGGCAACACTGAATCGAACATGTTGGA
This sequence comes from Hyperolius riggenbachi, assembly GCF_040937935.1. Lineage (NCBI taxonomy): Eukaryota > Metazoa > Chordata > Amphibia > Anura > Hyperoliidae > Hyperolius > Hyperolius riggenbachi. Next base: position 288,234,719 of record NC_090649.1, read on the forward strand.
AATAATCGATCTGACAGTAAATTGACCAGAAAATCTCATAGTGTGTACCCAGCATAACCCATATGGGTGTAGAGATTTCAGCTTTTGAATCCACATGACCTCCCTCCTTTTCAAGAGCAAAACCCGATCGCCCCCCCTCCTGGGTTTGGGTATATGATCAATAATCATAAATTTGAGATCCACATCTTTCACAAGCTGAAATCTTTACACCCATATGGGTTAAATAGAGATTTTGACCTACATTTATATTTATGATGTTGCTTTTTTCTAGGTTTACTTGACATATCTGAGGAAAATTGGATGACATGAACGATGTACAGATAAAATAAATTGATTCATGGACTGACAGTGTTTGAAATAAGTGTGCATTAACACTTATTGTTGTAACGATTGGTGTCAGCTCGCAGAGAGAATCTGATTATTGGTGATCTGCAGTATCACCAAGAATGCAGATATATACCTGATTATTGATGATCTGCAGAATCACCGATAATACAGATATATTGCTAACCTCTGGACACCTTTTGTTATGTGAGTGTTTGGTGCAACAGTAGTACTTTGAGTAATGCACCTGCAGAGCAGGTGATAATAGACAGTAAAGAGACACGGCTCTGAGAGCACAGTAACCTTCCAGCAGCCTGAGACTCCTCAAGGGGTGGAGTCAGGCTGAAGATAGGGAAGGCCAGAGAGTAAGTGACACCTGAAGGTGGATGTCACTATCTGGTCTGGAGACTATCTCTTAATAGGAGAGATAGCTCTCGAGGTCGGGCTCGCCAGGTCGGCAACACACTGACAGATAAGTACAAAGACAGAAGGCTGATTCGGTATCCAAGGCAAAGCAGGGTCTGGCAACGGAATATCAGATATGCGAGGTACAGAATCAGAAGACAGAGGAGTAGTTGGAAAAGCAATAAGTCATAACAGATATCAAACAATGCCTAGTCTGGGTGCGAGGTCCGTGGTCTCAGCACCCTGGAACTAGTCTGAAGAATAACACAGATGGTAATACAGTTCCCTAATCTGGATACGAGGTCCGTGGTCTCAGCACACTGGAACTAGTCTAAAGAATAACACAAATGGTAATACAGTTCCCTAATCTGGGTGTGAGGCCCTTGGTCTCTACACCCTGGAACTAGTCTGGAGTATAACACAAATGATAGTACAGTTCCCTAAGCTGGGTGTGAGGTCCTTGGTCTCTACACCCTGGAACTAGTCTGAGCATAAACAGAATAACAGTTCAAGTAATCTGGCTAAGTGTGAATTACCAGGTCCACCTGGTTCAAACACACTGTAGGATCTGACTGAGGTCTGAGTGCTTCCACGTAGTGATCACAACGGCAGACAACTTGCAACTGGCCAGCAGAACCTATATATGGAGTAGTGCTCTCCAGCACCACCCCTAATTGCTCAACCAATAGTATCCTGCTCAGGAATCAGCTGATCGGCATGGTCAGCTGACTCTCCCTGCCTAGCATAAGAATTCTGCCTCTTAGCGCGCGCGCGTGTGTATTCCTAAGCCTGTGTGCACTAACAGACCCAGCCACACCAGACACACGCTGCCGCGTGCAAACCGCCGCGCTGGACGCGGAACCAGCCGCCTGACTGTTGTTGCATGTGGCGCTTTTCCGCGTTACGCCTTGCCACTAGACACACGCTTCCGCGGAATCAGCCGCCTCCTCAGTAGCACACGCGGCGGCTTTTCCGCCATCTCTCACAATTGTTCTTTATTTGCAATGTTTTGTTTACATTTGTCACTTCACTTCCTTCCACCATGAAGGGGTGGTAACCTGTTATGTCATTTCCTGTATGGGCAGGTATAAATTTGAATATATTGCATTATTTGATTGGCATTGATGAAGGTTGGGGACAACCGAAACGTTTGCCTGTAATAATCTTGTTTGCTCAATAAAGAGCCGTGTGCTGCAACTCCTCGCTTTGTTCTTATATGACCCAGAGGGATTGGGCTCCCTCAGTTGCAGGCATAAAGTATCATAAACCTGTTGGTGTGATCTGCTGATCCCCCTCGGACTTATATATATATATATATATATATATATATATATACAGTGGGTTGCAAAAGTATTCGGCCCCCTTGAAGTTTTCCACATTTTGTCATATTACTGCCACAAACATAAATCTACTTTATTGGAATTCCACATGAAAGACCAACACAAAGTGGTGTACACATGAGAAGTGGAACAAAAATCATACATGATTCCAAACATTTTTTACAAATAAATAACTGCAAAGTGGGGTGTGCATAATTATTTGGCCCCCTTTGATCTGAGTGCAGTCAGTTGCCTATAGACATTGCCTGATGAGTGCTAATGACTAAATAGAGTGCACCTGTGTGTAATCTAATGTCAGTACAAATACAGCTGCTCTGTGAGGGCCTCTGAGGTTGTCTAAGAGAATATTTGGAGCAACAACACCATGAAGTCCCAAGAACACACCAGCCAGGTCAGGGATCAAGTTATTGAGAAATTTAAAGCAGGCTTACACTACAAAAAGATTTCCAAAGCCTTGAACATCCCACGGAGCACTGTTCAAGCAATCATTCAGAAATGGAAGGAGTATGGCACAACTGTACATCTACCAAGACAAGGCCATACACCTAAACTCACAGGCCGAACAAGGAGAGCGCTGATCAGAAATGCAGTCAAGAGGCCCATGACGACTCTGGACGATCTGCACAGATCTACAGCTCAGGTGGGAGACTCTATCCATAGGACAACTATTAGTCATGCACTGTACAAAGTTGGTCTTTATGGAAGAGTGGCAAGAAGAAAGGCATTGTTAACTAAAAGCATAAAAAGTCCAGTTTGCAGTTTGCCCCAAGCCCTGTGGGGGACACAGCAACCATGTGGAAAAAGGTGGCCAAAATGCAAAACGCTATGTGTGGAAGAAAACGAACACTGCACATCACTCTGAACACACCATCCCCACTGTCAAATGTGGTGGTGGCAGCATCATGCTCCGGGGGTGCATCTCTTCAGCAGGTACAGGGAATCTGGTCAGAGTTGATGGAAAGATGGATGGAGCCAAATACAGGGCAAACTTGGAAGAAAACCTCTTGAAGTCTGCAAAAGACTTGAGACTGGGGCGGAGGTTCACCTTCCAGCAGGACAATGACCCTAAACATAAAGCCAGGGCAACAATGGAATGGTTTAAAACAAAACATATCTATGTGTTAGAATGGCCCAAAGTCCAGATCTAAATCCAATCGAGAATCTGTGGCAAGATCTGAAAACTGCTGTTCACAAACGCTGTCCATCTAATCTGACTAAGCTGGAGCTGTTTTGCAAAGAAGAATGGGCAAGGATTTCAGTCTCTAGATGTGCAAAGCTGGTAGAGACATACCCTAAAAGACTGGCAGCTGTAATTGCAGCAAAAGGTGGTTCTACAAAGTATTGACTCAGGGGGCTGAATAATTACGCACACGCCACTTTGCAGTTATTGATTTGTAAAAAATGTTTGGAATGATGTATTAATTTTGATCCACTTCTCACATGTACACCACTTTGTATTGGTCTTTCACGTGGACTTCCAATAAAATTGATGCATGTTTGTGACAGTAATGTGACAAAATGTGGAAAACTTCAAGGGGTTCATGCAAGCCACTGTGTGTGTATGTATGTATGTATATATATATATATATATATATATATATATATATATATATATGTATGTATGTATGTATGTGTGTGTGTATATATATATATATATATATATATATATATATATATATATGTATGTATGTATGTATGTATGTATGTATGTATGTATGTATATATATATATATATATATATATATATATATATATATATATATATATATATATTTATATATATTTATATACACGCCCGCACACACACCACCGCAATACATGTTTTAGCGTTGCCTAATATACTGCTCATTTTGCTTTGCCCAATATACTGCTCATTAAGCTTTTATTTTCCTACAATGCTTAGAAAGTCACTAAAGGCACCATTATTTACTTTTATATTATCTATTAAATGATTCAATTTGCCCTTTGTAAATATTTTATTGAATTTGCATAGTTATTGCATTGTACTTAACTTGCAGCATGCTAACACATTGTCTGCAGCAAATAACCTTGTTAAAATCTCATGCACAGTGTCGACTCCCAACAACAAGGTGAAGAGGCAGCTGCTTACTTGGCAATTTCTGGCACAAATGTCCTTATCTTGCACAGTCTAAACTAATTTAGTGGTTCATTCAGTCGAATGTATTAGAATCCTGGAAAATTGAAGGCCATTTCTGTAATAGCAAGCGGAAGTATACCACAAGTATCAACATAAATTGGAGGGGGCAGTCTGAATCTTATATCACGTTTATGCACATTTTAATACTATCTATATTTATCTTACATGTCAAGCAGGAGAGAGGACTATGAGTCAGCATGGTCCGCTTTCTATTATTACTGTTAAAATGGAAATGGAAAAGTTGCTCTGCTTTCAATTAGGACCAACATTGTTTCTGTTTTTTTCCCACTGCTGCCCTTTGCAAAGACCACTAAAATGGTTTCAGGCTTGGAGCACACTTGGCGGCGGGATTTTGCAGGCATTTTCAGCGGTTTGCAGTGTCCTGCGGTTCCAATCGCATTTCCCCCACGCAATTTTCCACAAACGTACGTAATTTTGCGAGTTGCAGTGCAATGTATTAAGAAGCACACTGAAATATGCAGAATGATATGCATTTAAAATTGCAGAAAAAAATTGTAAACAAAAAATGTAAACAAATGCAAATGATTTGGCATGCATAATCGTGTGTGTTTTGCCATTTGTGGCAAAATGTGCACAATTCAAACCAATGTGCTCCCAGCCTTAGACTTTTTGGATTGGGAGGTAAAGACTACATCAACCTGGTAATACTTTTTCCCATTTCCTCAAGTCCAAAATAAGTTTCTAGAATGGAAAATTACCAATATTTTTATTTTTTTCAGCTTGGTTTAGCAGTTTTATGTTTTGGTGAGTGGTAGGCCTCTTTAGTGAGTGGTAGGCCTCTTTCAGACAGCAGCTGACAGACGGTGAATTACCCACCTGCGATGAATGTAGGGCACAAGCTGAGCCTGATAACTTATCAGCACACAGAGGTAAAGACTGCAGATTTGATTAGAACAATGGGAGGGAATGTATGATTTTAAAAGTAGTCGGCAGTTTATTAGATAAAATCTGCTAATAGCATAAAAACAGAAATCGCATTGTGGGTCCTGTACAACAGGGATCCAATGCAATTCAATCAGCCTTTTAGCACACACAATGCTAATAAATACCAAAAAATAACCTTTGAGATACCTATTGTCTAGTTCAGAACAGTTTTGTCTCCATGCCATGAGGGGCAGTCGGCATAGAGATGGGCATAGAGAGTGGGTATTTACCAAGTGGTATTTACAATAGTGCTTAAAGCCTGATTTAATTATACTGTGTCCCAATTGTACAGGACCCATGATGTGAGTTCTGTTTTTATGCTAGTACTAGATTTTATTATCTAATAAACTGATGATTGCTTTTTATCAAGTCACTAAAAAGTGTTTTATGTATATTGGTGATGGTCACCCTGTCCTGACTCTCTGCAGGAGATCTCTGTTTTCTTGCATCAGCTCTGCAAGAGTAAGAGGTGTATCATCTGCTAGCACTGAGGCTTGCTTTTTGGTGATAAGCAGCCCTCCTTCTAATACAATACTAAACAGGCCCTTTATGCCATAGACTGGAACTGATGGCAGACAACTTTTTAAGAACAACAACAACATTTGTAAAGTGCTTTTCTCCCACAGGACTCAAAGGGCATAAAGCATGGCTCAGACCAGTATTTGGTACAGAGAAATAATTCTGCAAATTATTATTATTATTATTTATTTATAAAGCGCCAACATATTCTTTGGCGCTGTACAATGTAAGAAAACAAACAAGGGATACATAATGATACAGACAATGATATACATCAAATATAAACACTGATACAAGATACAGCACTGCTGATTACAATTTGATTTAACATGATGACTAAAATGTATACATTTCTAACAGTGTGCAAGCAATTAAATTAATAACATTCCATGACACAAAAGGGTGAGAGCACTGCCCTTGTGACCTTACAATCTAAAGGAATGGGGTGGAAACAAGAGGTGGGGATGTATACAGTATATGTACAGGCAGTGCGTAATTAGGTTATTTAGTGGGTGCATGGCCTAAGCTAGAGAATATGCTTGTCGGAAAAGGTGGGTTTTGAGGGAGCGTTTAAAGATTTCAAAGGTGGGAGAGTGGCGGATGTGTTGTGGAAGGGCATTCCAGAGGAGGGGTGAAGCACGTGAGAAGTCTTGTACACGTGAATGTGAGGAGGTAATTTTAGAAGAGGATAGAAGAAGCTCATGTGCAGATCTGAGATTGCGGTTGGGTTGGTATCTGGAGACTAGTGAGGAGATGTACAGGGGAGAGAGATTGTGGAGAGCTTTGTAGGTTAGGGTTAAGAGTTTGAACTGAATCCTTTCATTAATTGGTAGCCAGTGAAGAGCTTGACAGAGAGGGTCAGCAGAGGAAGAGCGAGATGAATGAGTCGAGCAGCAGAGTTCAGTACCAATGCCAGGCTAAACAGGTAACTTTTCATTCTGGATTTGAATAATGCCAGGGATGGAGTTGTCTTTACTGAGTGTGATAGGGAATTCCAAATGGTAGGGGCAGCATGACAGGAAGCTGTAGTTCCAAAGGTTTTGAGGTGCACTCTGGGAATGACCAAGTTTATAGATCCTGCTTATCTGAGGTTGTGAGAGGTGTGTTGCAAAACAAAGCACTCCAAAGTTGCTTGCAGACTTTTGGAGGCCATAACCATTTTGCTATTAGTTGTGCCTTTCTGTCTCCCAAGCTTTTGGATTGGTTCACGTGACTGAGAGGCAGCTATTATACTAAGATGTGAGTAGCAGCTAAATGCACTGCTGTCCATGGTAGAAATGGGGCAACACACAAGTGCAAAGGGCAGCTACAATTCCCCTACAAGGCTACAATGATGGTCTGCAAAACACCTCTAAATCCTTCTTCAGGTCACACATACCAACAGTTGAAAAAGTAAAACATGAACATGGGTCTTTATTTTGTGAAGCTTTTATTGTATTGAAGTGCAATATTAAGATTGGTATAATATAACAATCAAGCATGAAAATGCACAGATTGTCCATTTCACAGTCTGCCAAGCACTGTACACAGGCAGATAGTAAAGTGACATCTATAATAAATGAAAAGATGAAGAAAGCAGATCCACTCAGACATTTTCGCATTTTCTCCAACTCTGGGCTGCCTTCATAACTGAATATGATTTCAGCTTGACATACCACATGGCATTACAGTGAGAGCTGAAATATCTTTGCAACACCACTCCTGTAACAGCTTACACAGGGCCTATAACTGGATATTAATCCTGTATAAAATTGAAACAACAGTCACTGAACTGTATCGATATGATCTCACCATGGGACTAGAATTGGAGCCTTACCATGGAACGAGACACAAATGAATACCAGCAACTTCTGCTCCAGAAAAAAGAAACAGAAAACTCATTTGCATCAACTGTAAATTTTATGGGGCTGTGACTGCTGCAGAGATTATTTTCATGGGTGGTTGGAATTATGAACTGGCAATGATGTATGTACCTAGAAATAGTATCATAAGACAATATTATGCAGATGAAGAACACTATCTGTCCATGCAGTGCACCAGCACAGCATACAGCATGTAGTCCTTAGAAGCTACATTTCTGGCCGTGCTTTATTGTGCAGGTCAACACTTTGAAATGTGCGGCTACACCTAATGTTCCAATACCAGCTACTGTCAGGAGTAGTTGTTAGGCCTTTTTCCACCATGATTAGAGGGCTAATTTACCAAGGCTAGCAAACACTACAAAGCAAAAGTGACCTGGCAAACCAGGACTGGATTTTTTATAAACTGTTTGCAAATGAGTGCCAACCTTGGAAACCCTCAGCAGCATTATATTAGAAAGTAGTGGGGATAAAAAACAAAACAAAACGTCTCCTTATAGTTTTGAGGAGATAGTGTAATTGGTTCAGAAACATGTTGTGCCTTACATTTGCTGACAGGCTTCCTTGCAGACTATTTTAAAATGTGTTCTCTCCATTCTGTTTGTCTTTTGAATGTTTGTGAGGGCAGGTAATCTCCTTAGAGGTGTGGAAAGTAGAGGGTATTCCGCAGAGTGGTTAGACCATTTGGGGGCTGCCGATGCTGCTCCTGCCCTCCAAACGGGGCGTAGCTTGCAGATGGCTTCCCCAGCTGGTGTGAACACCTGGGATCCACCGGTTTATGCAGCCCCTGTTTGTAATGCAGTGGGAATTGCAGAAAGGTTAGTAAATTAGGCGTCATACTATAACAATCAGAAGCCCTCACCTAAAGTAAGAATGTATCTTTAAAATGAACCCAAGGTGAGAGACATATGGAGGCTGGTTGTCCTACTGATCCTTTGCCTCTAATACTTTTAACCATAGACCCTAAACAAGCATGCAGATCAGATGTTTCTGACAAAAATATGACAAGATTAGCTGTATGCTTGATTCAGGTGTGTGATTCACACACTACTGCAGCCAAAGAGATCAGCAGGACTGCAAGGCAACTGGTATTGTTTAAAAGGAAATAAATATAGCAGCCCCCTTATGTCTCTCGCCTCGGGTTCCTTGTAATGAATCCAGTGTAAATATAAGATAGTCTAAAAAAACAAAACAAAAAAAGTTTGCACTGTGGATGCACATAACTGCAGTCACATAACCACTGATTTGCTAACCTTTCAGCAGCCTCATTATGTTCTGATCTGACCCTGATGAGAGTTGCAAACATTTGCCAGCTAATAGAACTGCTTTTTAATAATCCAGTCCAGGATTTCTGGACCACTTGTATTCATCACTGTACTCCAACGTTAGTCCATCAACCCCTTGTCACATCTTTGACTACATAAGAATAAACAGGTAGGAAAAAAAGGAGGTAGGCATAGGAATGAGCTGTAAAAAGAAGTGTGTGAATATATAGTTATTTGCTGAAGTACTAGTGGATGTGTGTGCTTATGCAAGAAAGAGAAGATGTGGAAGTAAATACAGTGTACATCCATCAGCATCACTAATAAAACCACTGCCAGGCTAAGTGTACCACCCTTCAATGCCTCAGTTCTGCTACAGTCGATCGTATGGTAACTGAGGCTTCAGAAGAAGGGTGGGAGCCACAAACAGCCAATCAGATTGATTTGCTTGATTTCAATGGGGAAATGTAAACTGCTTTCTTACTCAGCCCAAAGCTCACAAACTTGGTCATTGAGTGACTGTGTGCCAACGTTGGAAAAAATGGCCGAACCCAACAACAATCAAATACATATCCGAGCAACGCCAGGTCTTCACTTAGTGTGAAATGAAGAAGCAGGCAATCCTTTTTATTTAAAAAAAAAAATCCAACTGCCCAGCTTCCATGTTCAGATGTGAGTCGCATACCTGCAACTCAGTACTCAAAGTATTAAATGTACATAAAAATACAACCGTGCTACAACTTGGCATTTGACATATCTTATTGTACACTGCTGCATAATGCATAATACATTGCAATTTTATATGAAAAATGGCAATAATTCAATCAAATTTAAATGCTAGCTTGTGGCACATTGATCACCACTAGATCACCAATTTTCATTTGGGGGTTAATGCATTGCTTATGTAATCAGATCCCTATTGGCCCAGTAGGATCACCTTACAACATTCTTTTTTTTCTTGCAGGCTGGGATGGAAACAAAGAAGAAGGTTTGGAAGACCTTCCCCTCTGGCCACCTGTACACCATAATGAACACATCCTTATAGTTATGATTATCAAAAACATGAGCCCATGTTAAGCAAGAGTGACGGAATAAAGCTGAATCTGTTTTACTAGAAAAACGCAATAATGTAATTTATGTTATCATGAACAACAGAAATAATAAACAGATGGGTTGGTGATCCCACTGCTCAATTTTGCATACACATATATTAAGATTCTAGCCTACTATTACAAACAAATGAAAATAATATCTTTAGAAGTTTTATTTTTGTAAGAAAGTTCCTCTTGGCATGAAGGTAAAATCCACATAATGGCATTACAAAGGAAATATGCAGGGATGTTTGCACTTCTATTCAGTTGTAAACAATTAGATGTATTAATTATGTAAATATCAAATGTTCTCCATTAATATATTTCATCAATACTGCATATAAATATAGCTCAGAGCTTTCAAAAATTCAGGCTAAAAAAATCTAAATTTCAATTTACAGTCATGGTATAAGATTAGAGTATCTTATACTAAACACCAGGAAGATGGAGTTACTTGTCTGCCCGCATTCGCACTATGGTTAACCACTTGAGCACCACAGTGGTAAACCTTCCTAAAGGCCAGGCTTTTTTTTTTCATAATTGGCCACTGCAGCTTTAAGGCCATGCTGCAGGGCCGCACAACACAGCACACAAGTGATTCCCCCCCCCCTTTTCTGCCCACCAACAGAGCTCTCTGTTGGTGGGGTCTGATCCCCTCCCCCCCCCCCCCCCCCCGTTTATCTTATTTTTAATATTTATGTTGTTGTTGTTTTTTTACTATTTTTAATTCATTTATTTAAAACCCTCCCCCTAGCCATCCAATCATAGCGATCAGCTCTCATAGGCTTCACCCTATGAGAGCTGATTACTTCACCCTATGAGAGCGGATCGCAGCGCTGTACATGTAAATAGACGGCGATCAGCCATCTAAAAGTCTCCTGAGCGGCGAATGCTGCTCGGAGACTGAAGGCGGGGCTCCGCCCCCGATAAGGAGATGCGCGCGGTCTCCTTCAGTAGCCGGCTCCAGGACCTGACGCCAATTGGCATTAGGCGGTCCTGGGGCTGCCACCACTGCCACGCCCATTGGCGTGAAGCGGTCTTAGAGTAGTTAAAGAACCACTCCGGCCAAAAACGTAAGCAGTTATAATCTGTCAGAAACAACAGGTATTGGACTAGTCCATCTCCTCATGGGGCATTCTCCACTACACACAGATTCTGGATGCAAAAAACTGACTCCAATTAAGCCTATGGGAAATCTGCATCAGAAAAATTGCGTTTAGTGGAAACAGGCCCATAGACATTCGAGTCAGTTTTTCTGCATCCAGAATCCGCGTGTAGTGGAAACAGGCCCTCAGGCAGGGAACACACTTGACTTTCAGTTTTCCGCGAGCGTTTTTCTGCATACTTTTTCTGCACACTAAGTGTGTTTCCATGCAGGAAAACGCGCACGTTTTTTTTACAGCAGCTGATGTAATTGATACAGAAAACTGCCAAAATGTGCAAAATCAGGATGCAGAATGTCAGGTTTTTTTTCTGCGCGCGAACAACACTAAGTGTGTACTAGCCCATTGATTAACATGAGTTCTCAGTTTTTCTGTGCAGAAAACGCGCACGAAAACAGTCAAGTGTGTTCCCCGCCTCAGGGTTTTCTTTGCTTTCAAAAGCATTTCCTGAACAGCAGTTGCTAAATCTAACTGACAAAATAGTGTGTAAGCATTTGAGGAGGCTGGCTGGTGTCTTACTATTTTGGCAGTTAAACTGTTGTTCAGGAAATGCCTTTGAAAACAAAGAAAACCCTGAGAATCCCCCGGATGGACTTATTCAAAACTTGTCGGTTCTGTCAGATTTTAACGGCTTTCTTTTTTCACTTGAGTGATTCTTTAACCACTTGATGACCCACCCTTTACCCCCCCTTAAAGAGGAACTCCAGTGAAAATAATGTAGTAAAAAAAGTGCTTCATTTTTTACAATAATTATGTATACATGATTTAGTCAGTGTTTGCTCATTGTAAAATCTTTCCTCTCCCAGATTCACATTCTGACATTTATTACATGGAGACATTGTTACTGTGGGCAGGTTATTTAGCTGTTTCTAGCTGCTCTGGCTGTAACAGCTAATAACAGCTGTTTCCTGTCTCTGAACATTGTTACATTGTGGCTGTTTGCCAGGAGTACCGCGGTCTTCAGAGGTTCTTGTGGGAGGGATTTCAGCACAAAATCAGTCACACAGCGCCCCCTGATGGTCTGTTTGTGAAAATCATTGTCTTTCTCATGTAAAATGGGGTATCAGCTACTGATTGGGAAAAAGTTCAATTCTTGGTTGGAGTTTCTCTTTAAGGACCAGCGTGGTTATTAGTGATCTGTGCTGGGTGGGCTCTACAGCCCCCAGCACAGATCAGGGTGCAGGCAGAGAGATCAGATTGCCCCCCCTTTTTCCCCCCTATGGGGATGATGTGCAGGGGGGGTCTGATCTCTTCTGCCTGCGTGTGGCTGGCAGGGGGGGCACCTCAAAGCCCCCCTCCGCGGCGAAATTCCCCCCTCCCTCTCCTACCTGTCCCCTCCCCGGTGATCCGGGCTGCACAGGACGCTATCCGTCCTGTGCAGCCAGTGACAGGACGTCCCCTGTCACATGGCGGCGATCCCCGGCCGCTGATTGGCCGGGGATCGCCGATCTGCCTGCCGTACAAATGTAAACAAAGCGGATTATTTCCGCTTGTGTTTACGTTTAGCCATCGGCGGCCCGCAGGCTATTCACGGAGCCCCCCGCCGTGATTTGACAGGAAGCAGCCGCTCGCGCGAGCGGCTGCTTCCTGATTAATCAGCCTGCAGCTGGCGACGCAGTACTGCGTCGCTGGTCCTGCAGCTGCCACTTTGCCGACGCACGGTATAAGCGTGCGGTCGGCAAGTGGTTAAAGGGCAACTGAAGTGAGGAGACTATGGAGGCTGCCATATGTATTTCCTTTTAAACAATACCAGTTGCCTGGCAGCCCTGCTGGTCTATTTGGCTGCAGAAGTGTCTGAATAACACCAGAAACAAGCATGCAGCTAACCTGTCAGATCTGACAATGTCAGAAATACCTGATCTGCTGCATATTTGTTCAGGGTCTATGGCTGAACGTATTAGAGGCAGAGGATCAGCAGGACAGCCAGACAACTAGTATTGCTTAAGAGGAAACAAACATGGTAGCCTCCATATACCTCTCTCTTCAGTTGTCCTTTAAGCCTGTCAGTAGACTGTCTGCTATCAGATGAACAGGGGCTAAACAGCAAGTGGCACACTTGCAGGACATAATAGAAAAATGGAAAAAAATTATACTCAAAAACCCAAGTTTACCTCTAACAAAGAGTAAAGCAAGGACATACTATTACTATTGAAAATAAAACAAAACAAAACCACTATGCATTCCTGAAACAAGTTATATAATTGTGTGAAATACTTTATTTTCATTTTAAGTAGATAAGAATTTTGTAATTTTTAACATATGGTACTAAATATGGTCCTGAAGAGGCACATGTCTCACCAATATTGGTAGAATAAAGTATTGTAAATCGCAGATTGCCCAGTATGTTCTAAAATGCCTCCAACTGATGCCGCAGATGTTTGTTCAATCACAGCCCTTGTTTATTTCTTATTTCCATCACTATCTGCTTATCTCTGATAGTGCTGAGATTAGTCACACTGCTAGCAAACACAGATAATGAATGAGCAGCATCTATAGTACAGTGGCTGCTCAATATTTAACAGAAGACCCTCTTTAATGTTTCAGGTTTGAAGAAAAAAATTCCAAAAATAAAATTAAACCATATTATAATTAAAGAAATTTATACTGCACAAGCAAAAGATAAATTAATAAATACATTTTAAAACCTGAACAAAACAGAAAGACGTTTTGCGCAAAAAGATCTATTTGTGTTTTTAGCTATTGAATATTTGATTTCCAAATAAATCCTTGTAAAAAGTTTTCATTCTCTTTTTCTTAGGATTTATTTTCGTTTTCATCCCTTTTATTATCTTGACTCTTCTCTGAGAAATTAATATTCAGCAGGTTATTTATTCAGTAGCAACAAAAACAATGTTTGGCAGCAGTGAAATGAAAAAGCACATAAGACAAAATGACAAGATAATCTATCCTTTAACAAGTGTTTTATAAAACTGTCTATTTCAGTATATTATTCAATCCATTACACATGATATAATGTATTGAGATGATGAGGGGAGGGAATGGCTTGCCTGAATATCATCACGAGTTGCAAAGTATATGGCAAGGGGATCATTCATCCCAGTAACATGATAAATACCATTTTAAACTTTCATGACTACTTGCCACAGCCAGAATTTAGTGATATACATGTAATATATGACTCTTCCAATTGACTGTTTGGTGGTTAGAGCTAAAATCAGGTAAATGTCTAAATGCAAAGTGTAAATAAAGTATATTTGAAATGCTTAAACTGACAAACACTTTTTAATTCTGTCCAACTTGTCTTGCAATTTAAATTGAGCTGGCCTCATGTTTCTCCACTGCAGTCCACTAAATGCTATTGCTATTCACTTTTTCTCTTAATTTTTGTCTTAAAAAGTACTGTTAACCTCCGTAGCGGTATGATTATTTGCAGACTTAAAAGCAGTGCAATTTTTTCCCGAGCTTTTAGACCCTAAAAATCATACTGCTAGATAAATCTGTGGCAGCCCTGCACATTGCACACTTTCTATGGATCCAACTCGGGATTACTATTCTGAGCTACAGATTTCCGACCTGGATCCAACACGGGATTACCACTCTGAGCTACAGATTTCCATCCTGGATCCAACTCGGGATTACCACTCTGAGCTACAGATTTCCATCCTGGATCCAACTCAGGATTACCACTCTGAGCTACAGATTTCCATCCTGGATCCAACTCAGGATTACCACTCTGAGCTACAGATTTCCATCCTGGATCCAACTCGGGATTACCACTCTGAGCTACAGATTTCCATCCTGGATCCAACACGGGATTACCACTCTGAGCTACAGATTTCCATCCTGGATCCAACTCGGGATTACCACTCTGAGCTACAGATTTCCATCCTGGATCCAACTCAGGATTACCACTGTGAGCTACAGATTTCCATCCCGGATCCAACTCAGGATTACCACTCTGAGCTACAGATTTCCATCCCGGATCCTACTCAGGATTACCACTCTGAGCTACAGATTTCCATCCTGAATCCAACTCAGGATTACCACCAGGGGCGTTTCTAGGGTCCCTGGAGATCAGTGGCACCTGTGGGCACCAGGAGGGGAGGTACATGCGCGCGCCGCGGCAAAAAATGGGCGTGGCCATGCAGTGAGTGGGCGTGGCCATGGGTGGGGCCAAATGTACATGAACTTAGCAGCGGTGTAAGCTACGGATAACGGGCCTGCCCATCGAAATATTGGACGGAGCCCCCTGTCCTTTATTTCGATCATTTACAATCAGTATAGGCATAGATCAAAGATGTATACGCACATACAATTTTGATTGGTCAATCACTGACCCCCAATTTCCCACCCCCGTGCAGTAAGTGGGCCAACAGACAATGAATTTTATGAACAGAGCTAAAATTGGCTAATCAAAATTGTATGTGTGTACCAGGCTTTACAGCTAATACTGTACATACTGAAAGTAGCAGGGATCAGCATACAATACAGCTGGTTTACAATCAATAAAGGCACAGAGTAACACCTTACACTGTACACACTGGAGGTAAATCAGCACACAGTGCAAGCACTAGAGAACAGCGTATACTGTACATACTGTAGGCAGCAGAATTCAGCACACTGCAGCTAGCGTGCCAAAAATATGACGATCACGTTGTGTGGCGTGCTTATCGCGCCGCACCAAAAAATGGGTGGGCCATGGACCAGAATATAGGTGTGGTAACGGGTGGAGACAAATTTACATGAACCTAGCAATGGTGGGACATCAGATTAGGACAGTGGTGGCGAACCTTTTGGAGGCCGAGTGCCCAAACTGCAACCCAAAAGTCACTTACCGGTATCTATCGCAAAGTGGCAACAGCAATTTAAACTAAATACTGTACAAACGTTTTAACTCATACATGAACATTATGGAAAATCCAAGTTGAAAATAAACTGTGAAGATAAACAATTTCATCCATCCTACTCCTGAAAAATGTATTCAATTTTTTAGAACCTCCCAGTTTTATTTTCTGTTTTAAAACGCTAAAAAAGTAGGTTTAATGCTATTGTCTCATATGATAAGGATTCAGCTTTTCCCATAGTCTCGCAGTTAGCAATCATGTGACCCCCAACAAGACATATTCAGCAATCATGAGGCCCCCAACAAATCAGGAGGCCCCCAACAAGACAAATTCAGCAATCATGAGGCCTCCAACAAGACAAATTCAGCAATCATGAGGCCCCCAACAAATCATGAGGCCCCCAACAAGACAAATTCAGCAATCATGAGGCCCCCAACAAATCATAAGGCTCCCAACAAGACACATTCAGCAGTCATGAGGCACATAAATAGACAGCATTTCACATAAATAGGCAGAATGCCCCCTTAATATGGTAGCCCCCCCAAGTTAGGTAGTGAGTGACAGGGACCCCCAGGTTAGCTAGTGAGTGACAGGCGCCTCCAGTTAGGTAGTGAGTGACAGGGACCCCGATAGTGAGTGACAGGGAGCACCTTTAGGTAGTGAGTGAGTGCCAGGGAGCCCCTTTAGGCAGTGAGTGAGTGCCAGGAAGCCCCTTTAGGCAGTGAGTGAGTGCCAGGGAGCCCCTTTAGGCAGTGAGTGAGTGACAGGAAGCCCCTTTAGGCAGTGAGTGAGTGACAGGAAGCCCCTTTAGGCAGTGAGTGAGTGACAGGGAGCCCCTTTAGGCAGTGAGTGAGTGACAGGGAGCCCCTTTAGGCAGTGAGTGAGTGACAGGGAGCCCCTTTAGGCAGTGAGTGAGTGACAGGGAGCCCCTTTAGGGAGTGAGTGAGTGACAGGGAGCCCCTTTAGGGAGTGAGTGAGTGCCAGGGGAGCCCCTTTAGGGAGTGAGTGAGTGCCAGGGAGCCCCTTTAGGGAGTGAGTGAGTGACAGGGAGCCCCTTTAGGGAGTGAGTGACAGGGAGCCCCTTTAGGGAGTGGGTGCGTGCCAGGGAGCCCCTTTAGGGAGTGGGTGCGTGCCAGGGAGCCCCTTTAGGGAGTGGGTGCGTGCCAGGGGAGCCCCTTTAGGGAGTGAGTGAGTGCCAGGGGAGCCCCTTTAGGGAGTGAGTGAGTGCCAGGGGAGCCCCTTTAGGGAGTGAGTGAGTGCCAGGGGAGCCCCTTTAGGGAGTGAGTGAGTGCCAGGGGAGCCCCTTTAGGGAGTGAGTGAGTGCCAGGGAGCCCCTTTAGGGAGTGAGTGAGTGACAGGGAGCCCCTTTAGGGAGTGAGTGAGTGACAGGGAGCCCCTTTAGGGAGTGAGTGAGTGACAGGGAGCCCCTTTAGGGAGTGAGTGAGTGACAGGGAGCCCCTTTAGGGAGTGAGTGAGTGCCAGGGAGCCCATTTAGGGAGTGAGTGAGTGCCAGGGAGCCCCTTTAGTGAGTGAGTGAGTGAGTGAGTGAGTGACAGGGAGGCCCCCTCTCTAGCCGCCGCCGCTCCCCCCCCCCCCTACCTCTCAGCAGACCTCAGGATCAGCGGCGACCCGACCAGATGTACGAGCGGGCGCTGGACGCACCCGCTCGATATGCGGCAGTGATGTCACTTCCGCATATCAGTGCGGGCGCTGGGTCCTAGCGCCCGCACGATTGGTCGCCGGCTCGCCGCCTGATCCTGAGGTCTGAGACGCGGCGGCGGCGGCTGGAGGGAGCCGCTGACAGAGGGGGCAGCGGCGGCCGGGAGATCCGTGGCACCCCAGGAAAGATTGGGGGCACGTGCCCCCCTAAAACAGGGCTAGCGACGCCCCTGATTACCACTCTGAGCTACAGATTTCCATCCTGGATCCAACACGGGATTACCACTCTGAGCTACAGATTTCCATCCCGGATCCTACTCAGGATTACCACTCTGAGCTACAGATTTCCATCCTGGATCCAACTCAGGATTACCACTCTGAGCTACAGATTTCCATCCTGGATCCAACACGGGATTACCACTCTGAGCTACAGATTTCCATCCTGGATCCAACACGGGATTACCACTCTGAGCTACAGATTTCCATCCTGGATCCAACTCAGGATTACCTTTCTGAGCTACAGATTTCCATCCTGGATCCAACTCGGGATTACCACTCTGAGCTACAGATTTCCATCCTGGATCCAACTCAGGATTACCACTCTGAGCTACAGATTTCCATCCTGGATCCAACTCAGGATTACCACTCTGAGCTACAGATTTCCGTCCTGGATCCAACTCAGGATTACCACTCTGAGCTACAGATTTCCATCCTGGATCCAACTCAGGATTACCACTGTGAGCTACAGATTTCCATCCCGGATCCAACTCAGGATTACCACTCTGAGCTACAGATTTCCATCCTGGATCCAACTCGGGATTACCACTCTGAGCTACTGATTTCCATCCTGGATCCAACACAGGATTACCACTCTGAGCTACAGATTTCCATCCTGGATCCAACTCAGGATTACCACTCTGAGCTACAGATTTCCATCCTGGATCCAACTCAGGATTACCACTCTGAGCTACAGATTTCCGTCCTGGATCCAACTCAGGATTACCACTCTGAGCTACAGATTTCCATCCTGGATCCAACTCAGGATTACCACTGTGAGCTACAGATTTCCATCCCGGATCCAACTCAGGATTACCACTGTGAGCTACAGATTTCCATCCTGGATCCAACAAGGGATTACCACTCTGAGCTACAGATTTCCGTCCTGGAATCAACACGGGATTACCACTTTGAGCCACAGATTTCCGTCCCGAGCCTGACTCGGGGTCACTGCCAAGGAGGTCAAAGTATTTTCTTGCTTACAAAGCAACTTAAAAAGGCGTTTTATAGGTAAGTTGTGAAAATATCACCTAGGGAATTGAATAAGGACCGTGATCTGAGCTAAAGTAAGAAATAAAATATATATATATATATATATATATATATATATATATATATATATATACACTAGCTGATGGCTCAGTGTTACCCAAGTATGTATTTGGCTGGTGTTGGCTCCGTTTACTTTTTCTAACCCTAACACACAATTACTCAATTACCTAGTTTGTGAGCTTTGTGGTCTTTGGCATCAATAATTTGCATTGAAATTAAACGATCTGATTGGCTGTGGCTCCACCTCCTTTTCTGAATTTGAACCCCAGTCACCCAATGACCAACTGTACCAGGTTTGAGGCTTGTGCCATTACAAGTGCAAGAATGGCAGCAACTAAATATTCCCCTTGAAAATCAATAGGTGTACCGTTACTTTGATTGGCTTTTGTAGGCTCCACCCACTTTTCTGAATATCAATCCCAGTCACCCAGTGACCAACTGTGCAAGGTTTGAGAACCCTACCATTAACAGTGTAAGAATGGCTGCAGTTTACATTTTCCCAGTGAAATTTATATTCGTCTTCGTCCACTTTTTGGCTATGGGGATAAATCCAATAAACTGTATCCTATATGTTATTTCATGTAATGTACTATGTGCATGTCAAATTTCATTCAAATCCGTTCAGCCAAAGTTGCGTGATTGAGTAACAAACACCCAAACATCCAGACTTCTGAACAAAAGACCTCTGCAAAGGAACTGCAAATTCTGGCTTTCATCCTTAAAAAGTAAAAAAAGCAACTAAAACTTTGTTGCTGCTTTAACCACTTGCCGACCGCACACTCATACCGTGCAGCGGTAAAGTGGTAGCTGGAGGACCAGCGCTGCACATCTGCGTCGCCAGGTGCCTCCCTAATTAATCAGGAAAGGCCGCTAGAGGTTTTTGAAGCAGATTTTCAGAGCGATTCTAGGCATGTTTAGAGAGGTTTTCTAAATATACCTAGCGTTTTTTGGAGCGTTTTTGTGTAGCAGATTACAAATATATTGTTAGTAAAGCTTTTACTGAACAGCTAATGTAACAAAAACGCCTGGAAAACAGCTCTGATCTAGAGTTTCTCAGAGCAGTTTGAGCTTTTCCTGTACTTTACAGTGAGGCAGAAACACATCTGCAAACCGCAAAAGTTCTGCAAGGACCCACGTTTGCGGTTTGCTAAAAACCTCAAATCGCTGGTGTGCACCATCCCATTGAAATACATTAGCCAAGCGTTTTCACAGGCAGAAGCAGTTTGCTCAACGCTTCAAAAACCGCTCGGTGTGCACCAGGCCTTAGCCATGGACCCTGAAGAAGCATGCAGCGGATCAGGTGTTTCTGACATTATTGTCTGATCTGACAAGATTAGTTGCATGCTTGTTTCAGTTCTATGATTCAGACACTATATCAGCCAAATAGATCAGCAGGATGGCCAGGCAACTGGTATTGTTTAAAAGTGAATAAATATGGCAGCCTCCACATCACTCTCACTTCAGTTGTCCTTTAACCACGTAATCCTTTCTGGATAGGCATCCATATAGGAGCGGCGCTAGTCTATCTGGACATGTATGTGCATCCAGTGTTGTTGCGTCAGGTGCGTGCACTCCTGCTGCTCATGCCTGGTGGGACTTACAGGGGATCAATTGGTGAGGGGGGAACGTGTTCCCCGAACCAACCAAAGCCTTAGTGAATAAATCAACATGCCTCAAATCACAAAGAATGTTGGTTCATAAAAGTGAAAGATAAAAAGTAGTTATAAAAACAAAAAAAAACATTGAGCATTGAGCACTTCCTGATAACTTCCAGGATAGTGTATAGCTCCATCTCGTAGCCAAAAAGTAAAATTAAAGTTAAACATTTTTTAAAAATGTAATATTAAATAAAACCTAATTAACCCCCCATCCCTCCTCGTTGCTACCAAACATAAACACATGTTAAAAAATGTAAAAGTTTAAAAAATACATAGTTACTTTAGGATCTGCGCTTTTTTTTATATCTACATAATAAGGGGATATTACTTTTATTTTAGCAAATAAGTGGCTTGTAATTATTGCTAAGGTACAAACAGAAATATACACCACATTTCTAAATAATATATGGTCACCATACAATGTACTAGGAATATATTTTAAATGTTGTGATAGCCGGAGCAACCAAAATGTTTGGGTTTTATCTATAGTAGTATTGTTTATTTTAAAACTATAGGGGATGGAATTAGAGAAATTGTGTATTTTTTTCATTTCTTTTTCTTATATTTCCCAATAAAATGCATAGAAAATAAAATAATTACTGAAAAGTATCACCCCCAAAAAGCCTAATTTGTGGCAAAAAAAACAAGATATAGATCATGTAACAATAGACCTTGCAAGCGATGCAGCTGTAGGGGGGGGGGGGGGGGGCGGAGGCCACAGGGGGCCCATGGGGGAGAAGTTTCTTTTACCTGTCCTGAGAGATTGACAACTAAGGGCAAGGAGAGAAAAAAACTTTCTATTCTGTGTACAATTTTTCTAATGACTGCATCTGCTCAGCCACTAATAAGGAATCATACAAAGCTTTGAAGACAAACCAAAGTTTTGTGTGCACTAGCCAATTTAATAATATTGTTTCTGTGTGAGAAGGGGGGTATGGGGGGGAGGGGTTGGCGGAAGGGGGCCCCATCCAAAGTTTCGCAGGGGGGGGCAGGGATTTCTAGTTACACCTCTGCATTTAGGAGTGATAAAGTTATTGGCAAATGAATGGGAGGGGCACTACAGGGGAAAATTGCTTCCGTCCTTGAGGTGAAATCAACCCACAGGCTGAAGTGGTTAAAGGGGAATCTGAAGAGAGAGGTATATGGAGGCTGTCATGTTTATTTCCTTTTAATCAATACCAGTTGCCTGGCAGCTCTGCTGGTCTATTTCTCTGCAGTAGTATCTGATTAAAACCAGAAACAAGCATGCAGCTAGTCTTGTCAGATCTGAATTTAAAGTCTGAACCACTGAAACACCTGATCTGCTGTATGCTTGTTCAGGGGCTATGGCTAATAGTATTAGAGGCAGAGGATCAGCAGGGCTGCCAGGCAACTGGTATTGATTAAAAGGAAATAAACAGGACAGCCTCCATATACCTCTCTCTTCAGTTCCCCTTTAAGCAGCAGCAATAAACATCTTATAACCATTTTTTTCCAATTTCTTAGCAGATTTTTCTTTTTAAATATGTTAAACCCCCAAACCGTATTTTGTGAAAGTAAGGACCTCTACAATTTAAAGTTAAACAAATTTCTTATTTGATTCCTTGCAGATTCCATTCATCTGCTGGGAATTGATTTCTCAAAATGTCAGATCAATTGATTTTTGATGGGATTTTTACTAAAAATCAATTGACAGTGTCAATCGGACAGGATGGAAAATTTAAAGCCGTTGGTACCGTTTTACAGGCTTAACCATTTTAAAACTATTTATTAAAAGTTATGTTTTAGATATCTCTGTGGAAAGGGTATAAAACTATGTGTTTAAGATGTTTCTGGTGTTATTCAGACACCACTGCAGCCAAAATAGATCAGCAGGGTTGCCAGGCAACTGGTATTACCAATTGGAATAATATCACTGCGTTCCTATGGAAAAAGGGGGATTGCCAGGGGATCGCAGTAATTAAAAGGTCACTTCACCCGCATAACATCACACATAACATCACATAAACAGATATCACTGCGCTTCCTTACTCCACTGCATATCAGATAGGAGTAAACTCTATAAAATACTTAACATTCACACATAGTGCCAAGTATTGCCTGGTGACAAGCTATAATTTGCACCCCTTGACACACTCCAGAGGGTAGTGCCACCACCTCAGGAGCAAAACTCCCCCTTTGTGGCTCCACTCACCAGAAGCACCTCTTGTATGATCGCATATCATAGAGCCAGTCAGCCAAGGATGCACTTAGTCCAAAGATGCAGATTCCAAGTTTAATAATAAAAGCAATCGTACACGAAAATACTCTGGCTGCGGACCGCAGAGCAACACGTTACCATTAATCACCCCGCTTTCTGGTATGACGTCAGCGCGCACCTCCTACGCGTTTCATCGCTTGTGACTCATTCAGGCACTGGTTAGGCAACTGGTATTGTTTAAAAGAAAATAAACATGGCCCCTTCCATATTTTTCTGCCTACAGTTGTCCTTTAACATGACATAAATAGGAGCTTTATAATGACAGGGCAAGCATTTCAAAATGTGATGTAATCTATTATTATCTACCTTTTAAAAATGAGTAAATGGCAAATAATGAATGCTGATGTAAAAATGCAGAACTTTCTTCTTCTTTTTTTTAAATCTTTTTTATTTCCAAGGCTGCATAATATTACAAAGATAAAAACATTGACAATAAAAAAAGAACCATCTGTATAACAATTCCACAGTTAGAAAATCAGGTTTACAAAGAGATAGAATACCTAACTTTCTTGCATGCCTCAGAGTTTTTTTTTTATTTAACCTCACTCCCTCCCTTACTACCCTCCCTCTCTTTCCCATCTACCCCCCCCCCCCCCTTCCCTTACTTTGCCTCTGCATGCTCTAATATCTCACATCCCAGCTTCTTCACAAACAGAGTATTGAATACAGAAATTAAGAAACTTCACACACCCCGGGTGTCCCATGCAACTGTTCTGTTAAATACCATTTGGTATACGTAAAATTCCCCATTAGAGCCTTTCTCTCTACCTCTGTAAGATGGACAATTATACATTTCCTCCAAGTTTTGAAAAATTATTTTGTTATCTTGTCCTTTGCTTGCAAAGTGTTCATTTTATCCAATATAAAGAGGCAATGTAGTTTTTGTTTCACCATGTGTAATGTAGGCGGATTCCGGTCTAACCATTTCAGAAACAACACTTTGCAGGCTGTTATCAATAATAAATGAAATAACGATGATGGTTTTAGAGGTGTGTCTTCAATGTCATTGGGGACATACAGTGATGTGAAAAACTATTTGCCCCCTTCCTGATTTCTTATTCTTTTGCATGTTTGTCACACTTAAATGTTTCTGCTCATCAAAAACCGTTAACTATTAGTCAAAGATAACATAATTGAACACAAAATGCAGTTTTAAATGATGGTTTTTATTATTTAGTGAGAAAAAAAAAATCCAACTCTACATGGCCCTGTGTGAAAAAGTGATTGCCCCCCCTTGTTAAAAAATAACTTAACTGTGGTTTATCACACCTGAGTTCAATTTCTGTAGTCACACCCAGGCCTGATTACTGACACACCTGTTTCAATAAAGAAATCACTTAACCAGTTCACCCCCAAGGGTTTTTACCCTAACAGACCAGAGCAATTTTCACCTGTCTGCGCTCCTCCCTTTTATTCCCTAATAACTGTATTACTACTTATCACAAGGAAATGATCTATACCTCATTTTTTTCGCCACCAATTAGGCTTTCTGTGGGTAGTACATTTTGCTAAGAATTTTTTTATTCTAAATGCTTTTTAATGGGAAAAATACAAAAATAATGGAAAAAAATCATTATTTCTCAGTTTTCAGCCATTATAGTTTTAAAATTAAACATTCTCCTTTGGATAAAACCAACATAATATATTTGCCCAGTTGTCCCGATTATTAAACCGTTTAAATTATGTCCCTATCACAATGTATGGCGACAATATATTATTTTGAAATATAGGTGTTATTTTTCTGTTTTGTTTTATTTTATTCTAGACATAATTACAAGCCCCTATATAATAAATTAAAATTAATTTTCCCTCATAAAATATAGATTAAAAAAGCTGAGTCCCTAAGGCAACTATTTATTTATTTATTTTAAGCTGAATTTTTTTACAAGTGTTTTTTTTTTGGTGGGGGTAAGGTTGGAAGTGTAATTTTATTAATTTTTATTAATAATGTGTATGTACTTGTATATGTATGTGTTTGAATGTGTAATATACTTTTTGGCCACAAGATGGCGCTAGTGAACACTCTCCTTATAGGAAGTGTTCACTTTTTTTTTTTTACACTTTATTGAACTGTAACAGTTTCCTGTTTTATGAATGGAGGTGGCCGCTGTTCGCGGTCACGTCCATTCACTTCAGGCAGTGCGATTGGGTAGAGGGCCGCTCGGTCCTCTTCCCCAATCAGTTAGCAAGGGATCCTGACGGTAATAGCGGCGGTAGCGGCGGCGGGAACGCGCGACGTATTAAAACGTCATGTTGCCATTAATAGGCTAAAGCATGACGTTTTAATACGTTACAATGTCATTCAATGGTTAAATAGGAGCTATCTGACAGAGAAGTAGACCAAAAGCACATCAAAAGCTAGACATCATGCCTAGATCCAAAGAAATTGAGGAACAAATGAGAACAAAAGTAATTGAGATCTATCAGTCTGGTAAAGGTTATAAAGCCATTTCTAAAGCTTTGGGACTCCAGCGAACCACAGTGAGAGCCATTATCCACAAATGGCAAAAACATGGAATAGTGATGAACCTTCCCAGGAGTGGCCGGCCGACCAAAATTACCCCAAGAGCGCAGAGAAAACTCATCCGAGAGGCCACAAAAGACCCCAGGACAACATCTAAAGAACTGCAGGCCTCACTTGCCTCAATTAAGGTCAGTGTTCACGACTCCACCATAAGAAAGAGACTGGGCAAAAACGGCCTGCATGGCAGATATCCAAGGCGCAAACCACTTTTAAGCAAAAAGAACATTAAAGCTTGTCTCAATTTTGCTAAAAAACATCTCAATGATTGCCAAGACTTTTGGGAAAATACCTTGTGGACCGACGAGACAAAAGTTGAACTTTTTGGTAGGTGCGTGTCCCGTTACATCTGGCGTAGAAGTAACACAGCATTTCAGCAAAAGAACATCATACCAACAGTAAAATATGGTGGTGGTGGTAGTGTGATGGTCTGGGGTTGTTTTGCTGCTTCAGGACCTGGAAGGCTTGCTGTGATAGATGGAACCATGAATTCTACTGTCTACCAAAAAATCCTGAAGGAGAATGTCCGGACATCTGTTCGTCAACTCAAGCTGAAGCGATCTTGGGTGCTGCAGCAGGGCAATGACCCAAAACACACCAGCAAATCCACCTCTGAATGGCTGAAGAAAAACAAAATGAAGACTTTGGAGTGACCTTGTCAAAGTCCTGACCTGAATCCTATTGAGATGTTGTGGCATGACCTTAAAAAGACGGTTCATGCTAGAAAACCCTCAAATAAAGCTGAATTACAACAATTCTGCAAAGATCAGTGGGCCAAAATTCCTCCAGAGCGCTGTAAAAGACTCGTTGCAAGTTATCGCAAACGCTTGATTGCAGTTATTGCTGCTAAGGGTGGACCAACCAGTTATTAGGTTCAGGGGGCAATTTCTTTTTCACACAGGGCCATGTAGGTTTGGAGTTCTTTTTCTCACTAAATAATAAAAACCATCATTTAAAACTGCATTTTGTGTTCAATTATGTTATCTTTGATTAATAGTTAACGGTTTTTGATGAGCAGAAACATTTAAGTGTGACAAACATGCAAAAGAATAAGAAATCAGGAAGAGGGCAAATAGTTTTTCACATCACTGTAGTTAAATATACACAGATATTGGTCTTTTACTATCTTTTTACCACACATTTTATTTGCATAGAGCAGTACCCTATCCCAGAAAATGCAGAACTTTCAATCTTCATGATTAATGCATACAGGGCTCTTCAATGGTTTAATATGTCTACTTTGGTCTCCAGATGAACACACAATAATGCTCCATGAAACTACTATGCAAGGTCATGCCAATTGAATTGAGTCATATGGGCTCTTCAACTATTAACTTCAACTATGTGATCTCTTAAAATAAGGTGATCTCTCAAAAAACTAGTAAAATGTTATACACACCTGTAATAAATGTAGAATTAGCATTTTAATGTATTCAGTCATAATTACATTCAGCAATGACAGGTTTAGACACAGTAAAAATAATGAGCTGCTTAGCAAATACAAATGAATTTCTTTTATACTGTCATTCATTTGATGCTCTTTAATTCACTGTAACACTGTTTTGTTTAGTTTCTAACAATAAACCTGTCACAATGAAGCACTCAGACATTCCTGACACAATAAATGCACCACGCAGGGCATATTCTCTTTAAAAAAAATTCCATATTTTACTTTGCCAACTTTGCTGCATTAATCCACAGTAGTTAACGGCAGAGTTTTTCTTTGTTTAGGAACAAAAATACAATCAGTATTCCATCTCCACATTTGCATGTGATTATCCCAAGGTTACGTTTGTATTTGAACCAAGTGTGTGACAAGACAATGCAGTAAATTAGACAGCATCATGATAACTCTGAAAATATTTAGATTTAACTGATGCTGATGTTATGGGGATGATTTACTAAGTGTCTTTCCTAGGCTGGAGAACCTAAGCGATTGCACAATACCTGGCCTGGATTGTTTAGCATCATTTCACATGAATGGCAGTGCGAGATGAGACTTCTTTCTAAAATGTTTCCACCGATTGTTAGGTACAAGGGTAGCAGTTTGGAAAACAAAAGTTTGACTTCTTAAAACACAATTATTCAGAATGGAGTGAGCATAGGATGTCTCCCACAATGCATCACTGTTGAATATGCAAATTATCCCTTGTTGTTCCTGTAAACTAGCCACACCTCCAGAACCACTGGAAAGCAATGATGTGTCAGCTTGTTAATTGCACAGAGCCACAATAATCCAACATGCATACAGACTGTTTCACACTGGTTGGTAATCATCAGTGCATGACATGAATTGATGTGGCTCTATGGGGTAGGACTTGAAACACCCAGAGTTACAGACTACCCAGCAAGCACATGGCTCATTGGAGTGTGTAAGGGCAGCAGTTATATATAGTTATATAGCACGCTTTCACTTTCCCCCGCTTACTCCTTTGTAGTGATGTGCTACTGCCTCCCTCCGCTCCTTTACTTTTGCCCTTAACTAATAAGGTGCATCGATCACACCGCCCCTTTCATGACGTGGCCATTCCCCATTGGTTAACTTATCCTCAGGCAATATATACCGTATATACTCGCAAGCAAGCTGAATTTTGGACCCACAAAAAGTGGGTCAAAATATGGGGGGTCGGCTTGCTTGCGAGTGATGTGCCTGAGGGTCGTCCCGCCCTCTCCCACCCGCTCCCCCCGCGGCCGCTGCTATTACCTTAGCTCCGCAGCTTCCTATTCCCCTGTCCTGCTCTTAATTAAACAGCAGCTCGCCCCACGGTGGCTGCTGCGTGATGACGGAGGAAGTGCAGAGAGAGGTTCCCATAGTAACCAGGAAGCCGCTTTCTGCGACTTCCTCCGTCTTTACGCAGCAGCCACCTTGGGGCGAGCAGCTGTTTAAGAGCAGGACAGGGGAATAGGAAGTTGCAGAGCTAAGGTAATAGCAGCGGCCGCGGGGGGGGGGGGGGACGCTAAACTCGCTATCCTGGGCACTTTACAAGCTATCCTGGGCACGATACTAGCTATCCTGGGCACTATACTAGCTATACTGGCCACTATCCTGGGCACGATACTAGCTATCCTGGGCACTATACAGCTATCCTGGGCACTATACTAGCTATCCTGGGCACGATACTAGCTATCCTGGGCACTATACTAGCTATCCTGGGCACTATACGAGCTATCCTGGGCACTATACGAGCTATCCTGGGCACTATCCTGGGCATGATACTAGCTATCCTGGGCACTATCCTGGGCACGATACTAGCTATCCTGGGAACAATACTAGCTATCCTGGGCACGATACTAGCTATCCTGGGCACTATACTAGCTATACTGGGCACTATACTAGTTATCCAGTTATCCTGGGCACTATACTAGCTATCCTGGGCACTATACTAGCTATCCTGGGCACTTTACAAGCTATACTGGGCATGATACTAGCTATCCTGGGCACTATACTAGCTATCCTGGGCACTATACTAGCTATCCTGGGCACTTTACTAACTATACTGAGGCACTGCCTTCCCATACTGGGCACTATACTAGCTATACTGGGACACTGGGGGGATCACGCGGCCAGAATTTCCTACCCCCGGCTTATATGAGGGTCAATCGTTTTTTCCTGGTTTTTCAGGCAAAAGTTGGGGGGTCGGCTTATATGCGGGTCGGCTTGCTTGCGAGTATATACGGCAAGCAGAGCCAGAGTGCACTCAGTTTCACAGAGGCGCTTGGCTGTATACCAGACCCTTACTAGGTGAGTTCCTGCTGTTGTCAGCTTTTGTTATGAGCACTTTATTTTCTTATGCACCTTATACTTTTCTAATCCAAGTTGTTGATAGTATTAGATACCCTTTGTTTATTTATTATGCACTATCAACTGCACTTTAACCACTTAACCCCCCCCCCCCCCAGTGCTAACTTTCTCCGTCCCTCTGCGCACTGCTTCACCCCCAGGGACGGAGGAAGGCGCACTTGTTTGTTTACTGGCTGGGAGTGGGCGGGGACCTCGCGCGCTCACTCCAGCCAGCCCGCACAGCAGGTGACTAATTGGACGTTAGGAACAAGCGTTCCTAAATCCAATTAGCCTTGCCGATTGTGAATAGAATGAAGACGGCTTCTGTTTGAAGCCGTCTTCATTCATAATAAATTATTGTAAACAAACGTGCAGCGCGCGATCGTGCGCCCCCGCGACCCGCGCGCGCACACAAACCCGGGCTCTGCAGTTCAATGATTGGTTATGGGGACCACAGTCCCTAATAACCAATCACATTACAGTAAGAAGGAAATGGAAGCAGCGCTGAAAGGTAAACATCGTGCTGGTGTTTCAGGGGTAAAACCCCTCAGTTGTGAAGTGGTTAATATACATTTTTGATACGTGGTACACACAATTATTTATATCTCCTAACGTATGGTACCTTTGCGCATATTTTAACCATTTATGTATATATGTATGAGTTTGTATGTATTCATATATGCATACATGTGTATGTGTGTGTATGTATATATTCATATATAATTCTTATGTTTATTGGACATAATTTTTTTACCCTTTATATGGGCATGTGCAATTGTTTAAATATTTTTAACACTATGTATGAGTTCCTAGCCTTCGCTTTAAGTTTTTTGTTAATGAGAGAATTTTTTTTCAGGCTTGCAAGCAAGTTTTATACAAATTGTATGCAGCTTGGAATTGAGCGAATCCAAATGGCAATTGGCAAATGGCAAGGGCATTTCCTTGGCTTAATCCCAAGCTGCATAAAAACAGAAACAAAACTCAAATGGCCTCAATTCACTAAGATCATGCTGGAGATAATAAGGCAAGAGAAAACTTACCTCCACATAAGAGAGAGTTATTTTATCTCTTTATTCCTTAAGTTACCTCCTCTGTAGTTAAGTTACCTCCTCTGTTATTATTTTACCTCCTCTGTAGTTAATTTACCTCCTCTGTAGTTATTTTCACATGCAGTTAACCTGCCTGGCGTTCTATTAAGATCGCCAGGCAGGCTGCGGGAGGGTTTTTTTTTAATAAAAAAAAAACTATTTCATGCAGCTAACTGAAAGTTGGCTGCATGAAAGCCCACTAGAGGGCGCTCCGGAGGCGTTCTTCCGATCGCCTCCGGCGCCCAGAATAAACAAGGAAGGCCGCAATGAGCAGCCTTCCTTGTTTTGCTTACATCGTCGCCATAGCGACGAGCGGAGTGACGTCATCGACGTCCTGACGTCAGCCGCCTCCGATCCAGCCCTTAGCGCTGGCCGGAACTTTTTGTTCCGGCTACGCTGGGCTCAGGCGGCTGGGGGTACCCTCTTTCGCCGCTGCTCGCGGCGGATCGCCGCAGAGCGGCGGCGATCAGGCAGCACACGCAGCTGGCAAAGTGCCGGCTGCGTGTGCTGCTTTTTATTTGAGCCAAATCGGCCCAGCAGGGCCTGAGCGGCAGGCTCCGGCGGTACTGGACGAGCTGAGCTCGTCCAGACCGCCCAGCAGGTTAATAAACAGCCTGTCTTTAACTCTGGAGTTATTTTAAGGATTGAAGAGTTAACTTAAAGACAGAAGAGTTAACTTTAGGTTTGCCTGAGGTAAAATGTTTCCTGAATACTACATGCCTTATCACCATGGTAACAACTCTAGAAGAGTTATTAAAGACAGGAGATAAGTTTAGTGAATTGAGGCCATTGACTACCTCTAGTTCCTGGGGTTCTGCAATAGTGATGGTCATGTCTAGGAGAACTCATGGAAAAACGTTTGTTTGATCAGCTAATAGATTTGCTGTGATCATGACTAGCACATCAGAGACTTACATATCCATCACCTGACCAAACTGATCTCAAGCTTTTATCATGAGTTCTCAGAGCCATCACTATCACTATTCTGCAGTGTGCAGTGGGCTCAGGAGGAAGCAATGGAGGCACAGATGACCAGAATCACAGGGAAAGAACAAAACTGAAGCACATACTCTTTCAATTCATGTTGAACAGAGCGTTATTATAAGGCGTCATTACAAAAGGTTTATTTGTGCTTTGGCAAGGAAACTGATGTGTTGTGAAATGTACTTGTTTAAGACTAATCAGATTGAGAAAGCTAGCTGTTAATACCTGTCAGCTTGATTGATTAATCAGCTGTCAGATAATAAATCATTAGTTTCATAACCTTCTGAGCCCTGTGCAAAGTTCCAGTTTAGTTCACATGAATTCCACTCCCAGTTAAGGGAGAAACTTACTAAAGCAGATTTTTCTAACCATCTTCAGTAATATCTATAAAGATGAATTGAAGATTACCATATTGTGTAGAACTAAAGAATAACATTATTTTGCAGTTTTCTAGATGCCAACATGCTATAAAATGTGAACTTGACGATCTTGTACAAATTGAACAATTTACAATGAAGTGGAAGTATAAACAGTCAGGTAAAGAGAGACAGGTTTGCAAATGGAAGCAGCAAGTGAATAATAAAATTACAACAAAAATGGTTTCTGTACAATACTTACTATATATTACAAAACTATACTTGATGTTTCACAAAATAGGCTCAATCCAATTTACTTTAACGCCTATGTTTTCTCCTAGGAGATAATTTATCATCTTTTTTTTTTTTTAAATAACTTTTGCACTCTGTTATTACAAAGTACCAAAAAGGTGAACACGTGTTATCAAAATGATCCAGATTTTTGTTTTCTTGCTTGCTGATGGCTTCAAAGGCATTTTATTTATAAGATGTGAAAATATCATCAAGAAGAAAACTTAGGAGAAAAAGGAATTGCATAAAGCCCAATATGTAATAGTATTTCTCAAAATAGTTATTATATTATTCCATTTTTATATTTGACCACTTAATAAATGCATTCAAATTGGAAAGGCACCATTTACATGGGAGGCTGAAGGTGGTAAGCTATGTCAGCTGCTCCCATGCATCAGCCGGGTGCTCGCTAACATTCAGCAAGTTGTGCAGTTGTACAGAGGCGCCAGAAGAATACAAAATTGATGAAAACATTTAAAATTAAGTAGGCATTGGTGGACCTACCCCTTCAAGGCAGACACAAAATGCTGTTGATTTTTTTCAACAAAAATAGTTTATTTACATACTCCAGAAGATGGTATAGCCCACTTCCTCAGGTTATACCAAGGGAGCATATAACTCATGCAGGTCTGTTACCAAGCCATCATGGAAAAGTGACCCACCCCATGGAGTCACATCTAACTACAGCCGTGGCCGTGAATTTCACTAACGTTTTTTAGTTATACAAGTGATCATATACCACTTGCACGCACATAGAATAAAGCCATGTGTAAATTTGAGTATTGCTGATAGTAGAGTGACCTTTTTCCAGTAGTAGAGTATTGGTAATTTAACTGATATTCTACTATCACCTTATACTATCCAATCATCTTACTAACTTCCCCTAACTATGCCTAACACTAACCTACCCCCTACCTTATCCTAACACTAACCTCCCTCCTACATACACCTAACACCAACACCGTCACTATCATTACCATTCAATTAGTTTTTTTTATCAGTGATTACCATTATAGCGTCACGCTCAAATTTAACAGCCTGCACCTACAATAATTTGTAATCGGTAAACTAACATTGAAAATAGCCGTGCCCAAATTTACTTGCATGATTATCTGCTTTGAACACGTACAGAGAGACACAATGAGAGCTTCAATCAGGTGAAATTATCACAAATGTCCATGCCCCCGCCTTGTGACATCTTAATTAAGCAAAAAGTATGCTGTGCTGCCAGACCAAAAAGTTATGTTGACGCTATTTAATCACAGGGAAATTTTTAATTACTGTGAGTTTCTAATAAGCATGAAAAAAAGTTTTACTTTAGCTCCAGTAATGATGCTGTTAATCACTTTCAAGGTGGATTATATGGTTTGCGCATACTGAACTGAACACAAAATATTTTACTAGAAGTCATTACCAGCAATTGTAAAAGGGAATAGAACTCTTGAAGGGAACCTGAAGTTTTATTTTAAGCAATGCCAGTTGCCTGGCTGTCCTGCTGATCTGATCCTCTGCGTCTAATGCTTTTAGCCATAGAACCTGAACAAGCATATGCAGATCAGCGGTTTCTGACAAAAATCTGGCAAGATTAGCTGCATGCTTTTTCAGGTGTGTGATTCAGACACTATTGAACAGAAAGATGAGCAGGACTGCCAGGCAACTGGTATTATTTAAAAGGAAATAGATATGGCAGCCTACATATATCTCTTGCTTAAGGTTCCTTTTAAAGAGAACCCAAGGTATAAGTAAATTCAAAAATCACATACTTACACTAAGGAGAGGGAAGCCTCTGGATCCAAATGAGGCTTCCCTGGCTGTCCACTGGTTCTACATTGCTGCTTACGGACCCTCCAGCTGATCAGGGCCATGCTCCTCTTCTGGCACCAGCAGGGCCATGCTGCAGCCGCGCAAGTATGGCTGCTCCTGTGCTCATGCATGAGTGGCTCCGACTTACTGCACAGAAGTGCCCATACTTGTGCATGTGCAGTACAGCAGCAGTCACGTCTGGAGAGGAGCATGGCTCCAATCAGGTTACTGACAAACCCTTGTTTATAATCTTTGGAGGGCCCACTGTAGCAATAGGGGACTGGAGGACAGTGAGGGAAGCCTCATTAGGATCCAGAGGCTTCCCTCTCCTGATGTATTTCCAGTGGGATGCAAAAGTTTGGGCAACCTTGTTAATCGTCATGATTTTCCTGTATAAATCGTTGGTTGTTACGATAAAAAATGCCAGTTAAATATATCATACAGGAGACACGCACAGTGATATTTGAGAAGTGAAATGAAGTTTATTGGATTTAGAGAAAGTGTGCAATAATTGTTTAAACAAAATTAGGCAGGTGCACTATGTAGGTCAGAGGTCACTGAGCTTACCAAGCCAATTTGAGTTCCAATAATTAGTTCTAAAGGTTTTGGAATCAATAAAATGACAACAGTGCCCAAATTTATGCACCTGCCTAATTTATTTAAACAATTATTGCACATTTTCTGTAAATCCAATAAACTTCATTTCACTTCTCAAATATCACTGTGTGTGTCTCCTATGTGATATATTTAACTGACATTTTTCATCACAATTTATACAGGAAAATCATGATGATTAACAAGGTTGCCCAAACTTTCGTATCCCACTGTATGTGATCTTTGAAGCTACAGTATTTACGCCTTTGGTACACTTTAAACTTGAACTACTACCAACTACAAAGGAATGTTTTCCATCCTGCATTTGGCTTTTATAGTAGTTCTTTTAATAATCTTCTGCTATCTTCGGGACACCTGATGTTCATGTTGGCTGGGCTGATTTGGAAAGTACTGCATTTCACTGACTTCTTCAGCACTTTCATCATATCTGTTTAAATATGTGTGACAGGGTATACAGGGCGGGAATACCAGCCTCACTCAATAAGTGGCACTTTTCAGATACTGGAATGAAATAGGCATTTTGCCATCTGTATTCTCTTCAAATGTGCCATCAATAGCCTAATAAGACAGCGCTATATTATTATGTTCAAGAATTCTGACCTGCTCAGTCACTATTTAAAGTGGAACACTTTATATACTTGAACGAAATCAAGAACACAATTTATTAGAACATATTTTATGTATTTTTTTTTTTTTAGAAAAAATTATATTAAAATATATCATCCAAATATTCTCTCCCTTCAAATCTAGACCATGATATACATACACATACTGTATGTAGTCAACTACCTCTATGTTCTCCCTACTCTGGAAATTTTGTATTTTTCTTTACAAAATTGTCCAACATTTAGCTTGACTGTTTACATTATAAATTGACATAAAAAGTGTTTCCTTCATGAATGCATAAATACCGTATATACTTAAATACAAGCCGACCTCATGTATAAGTCGACCCCAATATTCAACACTATTAAGCTGGAATTTTTTATTGACTCAAGTATAAGTCTACTCAGCAAAGTTAATGGCTGCACTTGCAGACAAGGAGGGGTTAATGACTGCACTGCATACAGTATTACAGCCATTAAGCCCTCCTGTCTCCTAAGTGCAGCCAATAACTTCTCCAGGCCCCCAAGTGCAGCCATTTTTCACTCCCCTTCCTGTAGCCCAGCACCCCCCCCCCCCCCCCTTTATGCAGTCCAGTATTTTCCCCCTTTCCTTGTTAATTGTTGTGGCCAGCACATTCAGACCTGTGTCTTCTTGGCATTTCCTTTAAAGTATCACTTGCCACTGGGTAAATTGCTGCAAATGGGAATGTCACTATTAGTACACACATTATTACATTGTGCTCAGTGTTGCCAGTGACTCGTGTATAAGTCGACCCCTATACTTTTATGAAGTGAATCAGACCTAAATTTCTAGACTTATACTCGAGTATATACAGTATTTGTGGTCTTCTATTTAAGTGCAAAGTTTCTCATGTCTTTTAAGACCATTGATCTGTATTTCTGTTCCAAGCTCTCCATATATTCCAGGTAATCACCAACTTGAAATCCATGAATAGCTTCTTCCTATTAAAAAAGAACAAAACAATCCATCAGCACTATCTATCATAATGCATTAAAGCCAAATTTAAGGAAGATTAATCAATGGAGAGCATTAAACCATAGATTTCCTGTGCTGTCTAAACTAATAAAAGATGATTTCCAAATGCCTGATTTGTTACCACGCATTGCTATTGGCCAAAATAAAACCTGAATTACTATTGAAAGCATATTCCACCACAGGACCCACAATTCAAGGTTACTGGTGTAATTAATTAAAATGCAGAAATAGAAGTGGCTGTGTTGTTCCACTCCACTATGGTATTTTTTTAACTCTCAATTGGCTGTTCATATTGTAGATGCTTCAGAATAATACATAAACTTTCTATGGATACATATACTTAAATGATACATGAGTTGAAATAAAGCACCACAGCTTTACTTACCTGTGGCTTCTTCCAGCCCCTAAAAGTCTGTGTCCCTTGCAGAAGTTCCGATATCACCCAGTCTTCTGGCGTCCCCTCCGTAGTGGCTTCCGACCCGGTCAAGTCAGCCACTTCAACGCAAACATGTGGACGTGTGCACACCGCTCATGCTCGCTTTCCCACGGCCAGCGACATGCTTCAGAGGCGCAGTATCACTGTGTCTGTGCAGAACACTCCCGACCCATGTATGCAAAGAAGGGGGCACCAGGAGACTGGGTGGCATCAGAACAGCAGCAAGGGACACAGAGACTTCTAGGGGCCAGAGGAAGCCCCAGGTAAGTAAAGCTGCAGTACTTTATTTCAACTCATGTATCCTTTAAAGCCCCATCTACACCATACAATTTCTTGTCTGAATCAATTTGATTTGATTCATTGATTCGATTAAATCCGACATGTCCGATCGGGATTCTACTAAAGAGACTCCGTAACAAAAATTGCATCCTGTTTTTTATCATCCTACAAGTTCCAAAAGCTATTCTAATGTGTTCTGGCTTACTGCAGCACTTTCTACTATCACAGTCTCTGTAATAAATCAATGTATCTTTCCCCTGTCAGACTTGTCGGCCTGTGTCTGGAAGGCTGCATGTGTATTATTTAGATTAGGGCAGCTTCTCTCTTCTCTCTTATCTTTTACAAGCTGGATAAATCGTCCTCTGAGCTGGCTGGGCTTTCACATACTGAGGAATTATAGGGCTTTCACATACTGAGGAATTATAGACAAGGGCAAAGCTGTTTGCAGGAAGAAACGAGCATCCTGAAACTTCAGTGCATGAGAACTGCAGGGGGAAAGAAACACACAAATGATCTCTTGAGATTCAAAAGGAAGGGTGTATACAGCCTGCTTGTGTATGGATGTATTTTCTATGTGTGGACATACTGTACATCAACCTACTTCCTGTTTTGGTGGCCATTTTGTTTGTTTATAAACAAACTTTTAAAAACTGTTTTTAACCACTTTTAATGCGGCGAGGAGCGGCAAAATTGTGACAGAGGGTAATAGGAGATGTACCCTAACGCACTGGTATGTTTACTTTTGTGCGATTTAACAATACAGATTCTCTTTAAATTCAATCTGCCATTGTTTGCAATGGCAAATTTAATTGAATCGAATGCCAATCGGACATGTCGGATTGAATCAAATCGGACAAAAAAATTGTGTGGTGTATGTGGGGCTTTAGACTAGCACTGAGAAAACATATCTCTGTATCTCTGATTGGTTATTTACACATCACATTGCACAACACATGCACTGCACAGGTTCATAGTACGGGTAGATCTGTCAAACTAGAGCTCCACTATTTTTGTATTTTTTGCCAGTAACCTTCCTCTTCCCTTAATAGCTAAAATAATATAAAACATTGTTAAACAGGAAAAAAACAAACATCTTCAGTGTTCTCCCCAGGCCTAATTAAGTGGGCGGGCCGCCCGGCTGATTTGAATGCCCGCCCACCTGCTTTCCTGCCCGTCGAACTAGAGAAAGGTAGTGCTGTAAAACTGCAGCCATGAGCCCTTCACTGCCTTCTATCAGTGGCCGTCTCAGACAATAGCGAAAGCCTCCGCTATATACACTGCAGGAGACTTCTCTGCCTGTGTGACCTCCTCCTGGTACAGTGATTGGCTGGGTAGGTTGTAAGGGGCGGGACCATGCTCTGCATACGGGAGTGAGCTGAGATCCAAACTTCATGGAGTGTGTCAGCCTCAGCTTCTCCCTAGTGCTGTGTTTCTACTCTACTAGTCCGCCCCACTTTGCTGGCTGCCTGTGTCTGCATTGCATTCACATGTGTTAACTCGCAGGCAGCTCAGCTAGTGGAGGCAGACGTCCGATACACATCTAGTGTGAACGAGTGTAGTGCAGGCAGGCTACTGCTGTGTGGGGAGAGGCTGAAGCTGTGAGCAGATTGTCTCTCACACCCAGAGAAACCAGTGTGTTCCCTCTGTCCTGGGCTGGCTGCATGAATGTCAGCAGCCAGTTCCATCCCTTCCACCAGCAGCTCCGAGGCCGACTCACTCAGTGCACAGATAAGATCAGGCAGTGCATGGGTTTGAGCTCCTCGCCCCGCCCCCTCTGTATCCCGGCTGCTTCTCTTCAACAGAAGCTGTTCTGATTTATGCCGCTCTGATGCCGGGAGAACTGAACAGGAACTCCTTCCACTCTGGTATGAGATCTCTGTGTCCCCTAATGAGCAGGAGCACTTTATCTGATATAGTTAAGTCTGCAGAGCTTTCAAGCTAGGGGACCTGAGAAAACAAACAAAGAATGACTGCAGTCAGCTGCAATTTAGATAAGCTGACTTGCTGGAGATGGAGGATGGTGCTGAATGTCTGGGTTGCCCATATGTGCTTATATTTTACTTGATTTACAAATGTAAAAAGTTGGCCTAGAGCAGTCAAAAGCACAAATCTAGTTGTGGTAGTTGGGCAAAGTCTGTTAAAAGTTGCCCTCTGATGCAAAAAAGTAAATATGGAACACAGTTCCTGTATTGAAGGTATGCGCAGGTGGATTGAAAGGGCAGTGTGTGGGTGGGGAGTGATTCTTGCAGAGTTCACATGCATGTAATTTCATATGGATGTTATTTACTGCTGTTGTCCAGCGGTATTGCAGATAATTTAGTATAAAAATACTGACCCCTGTACACTATCTGCAATACCCCTCTACCCCAGCAACAAATAGCATCCATATGAAAAGCAAACCCCCCCTCCTTTTGAAATGTAACAAACACCCTTGTATGATACGTGAAATTAACCGACATATTAAATGAAATGATCACCCCTAGTATGAAATGCAACTATAACACCAATATTCAGTGTTCTCATCAGGCACTTTTAGAGGGGTGCTTCACCCAGCTAATTTTGGTAAGCACAGACTGTCATCGTTTCTCCTCCTCATCCTGTGCGGTAAGCACAGTTGCATCGGCCCTGAATACCCCTGTCGCACCCCACCCGGCTACTTTTTCATGCCACCCAGCTGGAAAAAAATTCTGGGGAGAACACTGATCTTCCTTCTGCACATAGCCTAACTTATGTTATGCACACAACGTGTACAATGCATTTCTCATGTGCATTATTGGCTGACTTGGCCCTCTGGCTGCGAAACAAGCCCAAATTATTACCACTCCACTACTGTGCTTGACAGCTGGTATCAGGTATTTGTGCCCATAAACTGCGTTTGGTTTTTGACAATTGTGAAATATGGCCAAATAGCTCTAATTTGGTTTCATGCGTACAAAGCAGCTTTTCTCAGCCAGAGATCCCCAGAACACAAAGGGTTCCTTAAGAACCCCTCAGAGGTTTGGTGGCAATTACCATTTCATCGGGACAAAACAGTCCTGCTTCCCCATTTTCATGGGACAGCCCCACTCCTTTTCTGATGCGACCGATGGATCGATTCAATCCGCTGCACATCACCATGCTGAGTCTACTCGCTGATTGGGAGCTGTTCAAGCCCACAAGGAATGACTGGATCAGCGAAGCAGCGACAGAAGAAAAGTGGTATCAAGGCAGCACGGATAAAAGACAGCATTGAGGCAGCAGAAGCAGCATGGCAAGCAGAGCATCGAGGGAGAAGAGTAAACGGAGGCAGTGGATGGCGAGTATGTCTCCCCTCCACCCACTAATTACCCGCTTTTTTGCATGATTAGCCAATAAACAAGTGTGTATAAGTGCATTGTGGGGGGAGGGGAAGGGACCTACTGACACCAATGCTGTATGTGTGTGTGTAGGGCACTGATAGCAATGCTGTATGTGGTTGAATGGGGGTCCACTGACACCAATGATGTGTGTGTGTGTGTGTGTGTGTGTGTGTGTGTGTGTGTGTGTGTGTGTGTGTGTGTGTGTGTGTGTGTGTGTGTGTGTGTGTGTGTGTGTGTGTGTGTGTGTGTGTGTGTGTGTGTGTGTGTGTGTGTGTGTGTGTGTGTGTTGTTTTCCTGTTACAGAGAAAATTGCAAAAATGGAAAGCAAGCATATGCAAAAAAAACTCAGGTTCTTGAGAAGTCCATTGACTTACATCATATGTGCGGCGATGTGCATTTAAATGCCTGCTGCCTGTAGTGATTAGATTGCTAGATAATAATTGCTAGAATGACAGTTTGGGACCCATATGCTGCACAGATATGATACAATAATACAATACAATAACATTTCTATAGCGCTTTTCTCCCATAGGACTCAAAGCGCTTAGGCTCTCTCAGATTCAGTAATTAGTAGGATGAAGTAGTCACACAACAAAAGTTATATTTCTGCAAATGCCAAACTGAACAGGTGGGTTTTCAGTCTGGATTTGATATGATGCTCTTCTGCTGCCTAGCAATGCATCTGTACAGCATCAGGGCCTTCAAACTGTCTCCCTAGCAATCAGATGCGATCATTACAAATGCACAGGCTAGGGATAATGGGTCGCTACATGCCTAGTTAGTAATAGAGCTAGGCATGTGGGGCATCATTTTAACCAGAAGAAGCCAAAGAATATCTATTTAGGTGCTTTGTAATTGTTGCACTTGATGTGTGAAAATTAGGGCAGATAAAGGATGAAAAAATGCATATTTAGTGAATTTACATCTTTTTTCCCCCTGTAAAATGCCTTTTAAACTAATAAAACAAAATATTACCCAAAGATAGCCTAGCTAGTTCTGAAAATAAAAAATATATATGTCACTTAGACAAGACAAAAAATATTTATATCACCCTTTTCTCCTGGTGGATTCAAAGCTCCAGAGCTGCAGCCACTAGGGTGTGCTCAGAAGCCAGTAGCAGTATTCGGGAGTCTTGCCAAAGGTCTCCTTACTGAATAGGCACTGGCTAAGGGCCCGTTTCCACTGTATGCAGTGTGATACGGCTACATAGGGTGGGCAAGGGGGGACATATATCCCCGGGTGTAATGATTTAGGGGTGCTCAGTGGCTGCTTTCCGCCGCTGGCAGTATATCTACCATGATGCACAGTTATCCTGCGGCTTCTTCCACCCCGCCCCACCAGAGAAACTAGATACAGCAGTGGAGGAGAGCGTGCCTGGCAGAGATTGGGAGAAGCCCTTCTCCATGCCTGAAAGAATCCCCCCCCCCCCACCGGAAATATTGAGCTGAGGAGAATGTGTGGCTGGCAGGGAAAGCCGCTGGGATTGTGGACATCGCTGTCTACCTGTGTAAAGGAAAGCTACTGTGCATGCGGCGGCCATTAGTTCCAAGTCAAAGGTCTTTACTAGACCATCTGGAGAGTTCAGACGATCAAAGGAGGGCATTGCAAGCCTAACCTCAGGGATGGGGGGGTGCTAAACCGTTCATTGTCTCCAGACGCTGAAAACCCTAGCTACGCCTCTGATCACACCGCGGCCGAACTGTAACCAATGCATGGCAATGGAACAGTTTCCATTGCGTGCTGGTTATGCGGAGCGGTGCAGAGCGATCCGAGAATCTGCAGCATGTTGCAGATTCTCGCACGGCTGCACCCGCGTCCCATCTCCTCCAGTCACTTCCACATCGGGAGATACGGCATTGATGCGACTGCAAGGGGAAGTGATGCGATGCGGCTAGGTAGCCGCACTTGCATCACTTCAAAGTGAAAACTGCCCTTTACTGAACAGGAAGATCTGTTATTTAAACCCGGTCTCCTGTGTCAGAGGCAGAGTAATGAAAAAGTTATTGCTGTATCAATATCACTACAGCTGAAATGAATGTCAAAATTGCCAGGAACCTAAAATGGTTAACTTGAAGCTATTTTAAGTCATGTTATGTAAGCATGTAAAGACAAGCAAACATATATGTTTAAAAATACAGAAAGTATAAAAAGAAGCATTTTAGGAGGAAAAGGTTTTTTTTTATGCCTGTTCTTATGACATTAGAAAGCTGTAAGGAGGTATTTTCCTGAAGACATCTTAAGGATTAAAATAGAATTGATTTAGCATAAAATGCACAGCTTTTGGCTTTACATCAAAGCTTTTTTACCTTTTTACCTTTGAATCCAATTGTTGGCTGCAAGTACAAATTCAAACTTCAGCTTCAACAGATACACAGTCAAAATATGTACTTCTTAAAAAGACCGTCACTTTTCACACATATTAAAACTCAGTTTTATGCTAGGGATTTTAGCTTAGCTTGGCTACACTTCTCAATTCAAAAGAATCTGTCCTTGCTGAGATGAGGCCAACTATACATAAAGTATGGAGTCTTTCCAACAATGTAGTTGGGGAGATCGGGATAGAATGAAGTGTGGAAAGTTTCCAACCATGTTTATTTTGCATATTAGACTCTAGGCCAGGAAACAATAAAATCAATATTTACATAATAACAAACTAATAAAGTTAGCTCACTAAAGGAGATGTAAAACAAATTTGGAAAAATTTATTAACCCAAAATCTATAAAATGAATAGAGGAAAAATACTTAGTAATAATAGAATGGCAAACGATTGGTCCTTTTCAGGACGAGGGATGTATATGTGGGTGCACTACATATGTGCTCACGGCGGCAATTGATCCGTGCTGGAGGTGACACCTATGGTGTCGCTTTAACAATGACTGGCTGTGATATATATTTTGGTGATCTGTCTAGGAAAATGCTAAGGATATATTGACACACACAAAAATAATTTATGACCGTCCCCATCTCCATTACTGTTAAGGACTAGATCGGGACATTTTAATTTCAATTCAACAGAGCGTCCTTGGCTCTCATGACCATATGGTATGAATGTCACCAGTATGAAAGCTTACATGTATGTATGTATGTATGTAGGTATGTAGGCTAGTACGCATGAATTTATGAGTATTATGGGGGATGAGGTGTGAAGGTCTCACGATCATGGGGTATGAATGCATGTATGTAGAGATGTATGACTAAATTTTGAGGAGGTTGGATGAAGATGTTTGTTGGATCAGCGTATATATATTTGTGATGTTCACTGATTTTGACTTTTTTTTTCTATGAATATCAAAAAAAAAAAATATATATAATAAAAAATAATAAAGAAGAATATAATCAAACAATGATGCAAAATTGACCCAGTAAAAGGAGTATTACTGTGAAGTTAATCTGCCAACTGGGTAATAACACAAAAGGTGTGCGCTGAGTTTGAAAAAGAAAAGAGAAAAAAAAAAATAAAAAAAAAAATAAAAAAATAAAGGAGATGTAAATTTTTAACCACTAGAATTTACCAGAATTCACCAGCAATTTAGCAGTATTAAGCAGTAACTGAGGTATTTGCACTATTTTTAACTTTATACACTGCTAACACCATCTCGGCCTACACAAACCACAACAACCCCTCTGTACTCTCAAACTCCATGACTTCTCCACCTTTCTGCATGCCCTTTCCTCCCTATCCTCCACTACCTACATATTACAACATGCTCTTCCTCCACCTGCTCCTTCACCACCCTTTCCTCACTAAGGTCACCTTATCTAATTCGAGACACTGATTCTGCCTCCACCACCTGCCCACATCCCATCCCACGCACTCACCTGCTGCCCCCACCCCACTTTATCCTAGCCTCCCAATCTGCCCTCCCCCATGCAACTCCCACACCACTCCATCACTGTCTCCCTGCACTCCCCACTCTAAACCCGTCT
Source organism: Hyperolius riggenbachi (assembly GCF_040937935.1). Taxonomy (NCBI): domain Eukaryota; kingdom Metazoa; phylum Chordata; class Amphibia; order Anura; family Hyperoliidae; genus Hyperolius; species Hyperolius riggenbachi. Next base: position 288,278,497 of record NC_090649.1, read on the forward strand.
CCACCTCCCCAACAGTTCCTTCCCTCACCCACATTCACTCCCTCTCCTCCCTCATTTCCATCCAGACCTCTCAGGAACACACAACCCCTCTCTCCTGCGGCCTCTGGAATGCTAGATCAGTCCGCAATAAACTCACTGAAAATCAATGACCTTTTCCTCGCCAACTCCCTCACCCTCTTTGCCCTCACCGAGACATGACTCACCCCTTTTGACTCTGCTGCAGCACCGGCCCTCTCCTATGGAGGGCTTCACCTCAGTCACACCCCCAGACCAGACAACAGGTCCAGGGGAGGAGTGGGTCTGCTCCTCTCCCCAACCTGCACTTTCCGTGTCCTCACACCACCCCCTTCCTTAAACTTTCCCTCCTTTGAGACACATGCTATCCGCCTCTACCATCCCCTTCCGGCAGTCATTACAGTCCTTTATCACCCCCATCCACCTCCACTACACAATTGGCTCCCACACATCCTCTCCTCTGACCTCCCCACCGTCATACTTGGGGACTTCAACACTCCCATGGAAAATCCTCACTCCCCTGCAGCCTCTCAACTACTCTCCCTCACTAGTTCCCTTGGCCTCACTCAACACACCAATTCCCCCACCCACCACACTGGCCACACTCTCGACCTCATTCTCTCAAAATCTGCCATCCTCCTCAACCTGGACATCACACCCTTCCCCCTCTCCGACCATTTCCTTCTTACTTTCTCCATCTCCCCATCATGCTCCCCCCACCCTCCACCACCCTTGGGTTGTTGGCAAAGAGATCTGCGTAACCTAGACCCAACTGCACTAGCCAACATCACTCCCTCGCATTCACCCTCCCCAACATTACCTGCCCAAACCACACTGTGGCCCAATACAACCAGGCCCTTTTAGTAGCCCTAGATATTGCTGCACCCCCGTCTTCCGCCCCAGCCATCCCATCAACCCCCAGCCCTAGCACAACGCACACACTTGCAACCTCCAAAAACAGACATGCGCCTTTGAACGCAAATGGAGGAAATCCCTCCTCAACTCCGACTTCTTGGAGTACAAGGCCAACCTGCAGCTGTTCTATTCTGCATTAACTGATGTCAAACTTAAATACTTTGCTGCCCTGATTGGATCCCAAGCCTCCAACCCTCGGCGCCTCTTCGCCACCTTCAGCTGCCTCCTTAACCCCGCCCTCTCAGCCACTGATCTGTCCACCCACTTTACCGACAAAATAGCCAGCATCCGACAGGAAATCTCCTGCCTCCATTCCACCACTTCTTTCTCTCCCCCGCATAACTCTCCCCCACCCCACCCACCACTCACCGCCTTTACCCCTGTCACAGAGGATGAAGTCAGCTGCCTCCTAGCCACTTCTCCTGCCACCTCCAGCCCCCTAGACCCTGTGCCATGCAACTGCCTCTGTCTTCACTTCCCTGTTCTGGCTCCTGTCCTCACATCTCTGTTTAACCTCTACCTCTCCCGGACACCTTCCCCTCTAACTTCAAACAGGCCACCGTACTTCCTCTACTTAAAAAAACCCTCACTAGACCCCTCACTTCCATCCAGCTACTGCCCTATCTCCCTCCTCCCTTTTGCATCTAAACTCCTGGAGCGTCTAGTCCACCAACGCATGACCCATTACCTTGGCTCCAACTCCCTGTTTGACTCCCTACAATCAGGATTTCGGCCAGCCCACTCCACCAGGACTGCTCTCACCAAGATCGTCAATGACCTCACGCTTGCTAAGGCTGAAGGAAAATACACTATCCTTCTCCTCCTAGACCTCTCATCAGCATTCCGCACTGTCGACTATTCCCTGCTTCTCCAATACCTGCAATCTGTGGGTATCCAAGACCTTGCCCTAGCTTGGTTCTCCTCTTGCCTCTCAAATCGCTCCTTTAAGACCTCCTTCAAAGGTTCCTCCTCAACCTCCATCCCCCTTTCAGTTGGGGTCCCCCAAGGCTCTGTTCTTGGCCCCCTGGCGTTCTCAATGTACACCGCCCTCATCGGAAAACTCATCTCCTCTCTGGGTTTCAGTTATCACCTATATGCAGATGACACCCAGATTTACCTCCATACGACTGATCTCTCCACCACCACCATGGAGAAGGTATCCTCCTGCCTCTCGGCTATCTCATCCTGGATATCTGTCAGGTTCCTAAAGTTAAACCTGGATAAGACTGAACTCGTAATCTTCACGCCCGTGCTGTTTCACCCCCCACAGACCTCTACGTCACTGTCAATGGCACAATCATTCGTCCAACCACACAAGCCCACTGCCTTGGTGTCACCCTGGACTCAGCCCTCTCCTTCACCCCCCACATCCAAACCGTAGTTAAGGCCTGCAATTTCCATTTACGCAACATCTCCAAGATCCGGCCTTTCCTGACACCAGACACTGCCAAACTCCTTGTCCATGCCCTCATCATCTCCCGCCTGGACTACTGCAACTCCCTCCTGTCAGGCCTTCCTCAAAACTGCATCGACCCCCTACAATCCATCATGAACGCAGCAGCCAGACTAATCTACTCCTCCCACCGCTCTGTCTCCACGACTCCCCTATGCAAATCCCTTCACTGGCTTCCAATTCACTTCAGAATCAGCTTCAAGATCCTATGTCTGGCATACAAATCTAGACACAAGTCCTGCCCAACCTACATCTCTGATCTGGTCAGCAGATATACACCTGGCAGCCCACTTCGCTCCTCCAACAACCTCCTCCTATGCACCCCACGCATCCCGCACTCCCATGCACGACTACAGGACTTCACTAGAGCTGCCCCCATCCTGTGGAACTCTCTCCCACTGCCCATCAGGCTTGCCCCCACCTTCAACACCCTTCCCCCTTATGCCTGTGTGACGCGTACCCTCGTATGCGTCATCACGTAGAGGACGTGAGGTCAGAGAAAGGGCGGAAGTACCACAAGGGTACTACCGCTGAACCGCCCGCTGCCCGGCCTCAACGCGTCCTAGTCGGACTCCTCCTCCTCACTCACACCACTGCCAGCCAGCCACTGCACTGAGCCAGCCACCGGTACTATTAACTTTCAACAACCTTTTTTTATGGGGAAGCGGGCAAAGGGGGGAGCGCTAGCGGAGGGGGTGGGGGGAATTTCCGCCCCCCCCCCGTGATCGGGGCATGCTCCCCCCTTATGCCTGCGACCCCATAGGGGGGCCGTATTCGGGCGAACAGGGCCCTGTTCGGCCGAACAGGGGCCCTGTTCGGCGGGCATTGAGAAGTTCGGGCGAACCCGAACTAAAAAGGCTGAACACCATCAGGTGTTCGGCCGAACTCGAACATCACCCGAACAGGGTGATGTTCTGCAGAACCCGAACAGTGGCGAACACTGTTCGCCCAACACTACTGTATATGCATGAAATTGTAGATCACAGCAAGGACAAAGGTGCAGTATGCAGACAGGTATTCAAAACAGATCTAAATAACCACAGAAAGTCAACACTTCAGAGGTGTTTTAAAGGACAACTGAAGTGAGAAAGATATGGAGGCTGCCATATTTTTTTCCTTTTAAATTATACCAGCTGCCTGGCAGCCCCTATGGTCTACTTGGCTGCAGTTGTGTCTGAATCACACCAGAAACAAGCATGTAGCTAATCTTGTCAGATCTGACAATGTCAGAAACACCTGATCTACTGTATGCTTGCTCAGGGGCTATGGCTAGACATATTTGAAGAAGAAGATCAGTAGGACAGCCAGGTAATTGGTATTGCTTAAACCACAGGTGTCGAACTCAAGGCCTTGAGGGCCAGATCCATGTCAGTGTTTAGGATGGACTGAGAAAGAGAGGAATGTGTTCTACCTGATGGACCACACCTTTCCTGATTCAGACCCATCAATTAATTTGAGCTGTGTCAAAAATGTGTGAGGACCTCGGCCCTCATAGGACCGGTTTGACATCCCTGGCTTAAGCGGAATCCCTTCATCCCTTTCACTTAAGTTGTCCTTTAAGTACTGGAATATTACAAAACAAAGTCATTTTTTAAAACAGTTACACAAGCAATATTTTCTTCATACTGGTGTCATGTTAGTAGGTGTAACTTTAAATGTTGTAAGTTTTGTGACTTTACTGAATGTATAATAGTTTTCTATGACTTGAGCACTGATTGCAAACTAAACACGGGGGAAAAGTTCCCCGTTTCATAAGAAAGATGAAAACTCGTTGCAGTGGGTAATTGTTCCAATTTTGCTCCAGCTTTTGCATATTAGTCTCACAATATCCATATGTTTGTGAAAGAGCATCTAATAAAAATGACATTACATGCGGCCAGGAAACAGAGAGTATAATTAGCGAGTCAGAGATGTGCAGGAGGAAGAGTGGATCAATTAGAGCCTTACAGTCTTCTTACAGGGCTCAATGAAAACATTAATTCATCCTATTCCCTGCAGATTCACACCAAAAGCTTGTTTTGTATTCTGAATTTACTGTATATCTGATTTCCTAATCTGCCCTGGTTGTTTACAAAACATTTTGGATTATTCTTCAGACAAATAACTTTTCGCACTTGCAGCAACAATTATTTATTCAGGCTAGGCAGTAACGCAACACAGTTATTAAAAAAAAAGCTATTGGAAAAATAACACTCGCTTATAATAATTCTTCATGGGTAATGTAACTGGCAAAGAATTCCCCAGATAAAAGTGGAGTAATTAAACAGGGATGATTACGCCACACATGAGGGCGCAACGGCTGGGGGAATGATATAGTTGGTTAGGCAGAATTATATGATCCTTATATAGAGTAATACAGATTTCAATTATATTCCTTACTATGCTGGAGCTCAGAGCTGTTTAATTAAATTAGAGAGAAAAAAATATAGCTAAAATCCAAAACGTAAATCATCAGTTTACAAATGGCGGGGCAAAATTTCAATCATTTTTTGGGCTTCAATATATGCATGTATAAAACCATTGTAATTAAGAAAATAAAAACATACATTTGTTTCCTGTAGTGGATATAAACATTTGATTCTGCTACAGCAAAAGCTGATGCTGGTACAGAAAGTGAGACCATATAGGCTTGTGTCAGCCTTACTGCTGTAATTGTTATGCCTTTTAAGGTGTTCTTCACTTAAAGTAGACCTAAACTCAGGACTTCCTCTCTGTTCTAAAAGATAAGAAACAGCATAATAACCTCTACAGAAAAACATTCCATTGTTACAGCTTACAGAGCTCCTTCAGAGATTCTGCAGTGTATTTACTTCCTGGTTTGCTGGTCGCACAGAAGGAGTTAAAATCCTGTGTTTATGGGCAGTCTGCACATTGCACATATCAGACATGAGATGGCAGCTCAAATTACAGTGGCTCATTACTTCCTGGGTTGGGGGTGGGGGTAATGCTGTGGGTGTCCATCTACAAGGATGTTGGCTCCTGCTCACAAGACCAGCCACTGGGGATGCTTGTTGGCCAAATAAGTAAGCTGGCTATTGAAGTCAGATCCCGTAACAGCCAGCTGCATTGCTGTGAAACTGAAATACTGTTTGAAGGATCTAAGATCCTTACAGGGTATAAAGCTGAGTGGGATTCCTCTTCTTAATTAAAGTGGATTTTTACTTTAGCGGACCCGAACGCTTGCACAGCACACAATGAAAAGATTTTATTACACATATAGTTGCAGAATAAATTCACTGCTGTGTTTGTTTAGCCAGATCAAAGTGTCTAATTGGTTCTTATCAACTGTTGTGAATAGACTGCAGGAGCTCTGCATATGCAGCTCTTCCAAAACAGTAAACATTGACGTTTAACATTACCAGTGCTTCTTGCAAAGTGAAACCAAGGTAGAACTTCTAGGGTTTTTTAAGATTTCCATAAATGTTAAAGAAGATTTTTTCCTCCCATAAAGGTTATCATGCTGTGGCTAATCTTTAAGCGCAGAGAGGAAGTTCTGAGTTTAGTTCCAATTTAAAGTTATTTAGCAGTGTCCTCACTGTAACATTTCAAGAGTTGCTCACCCTTCTACATTAATCTACTTTGTGCTCTTCTTGACGCACAAAGGAGCATCATGTGATTTCACACACCATTAATGCTTGTGAAGTATGATTCTATATACCGTGTTTCCCCGAAATAAGACCCTGTCTTATATTAATTTGTCCTTGAGAAGATGTGCTAGGGCTTATTTTCGGGGAGGTCTTACATTCTGGGGGGTAGCCAGATCTTCCTTTAGTATATAGCCAGATTCCTCCTGGCTATAGCTAAATCCCTATTGTATTGATCCGCCTGCCTGCCCGCCGCTTCGCCTCCTCAGTTCCCGCCAGCTCACTTTACCTCTTAAGTTCTCGGCTCCCGGTCCCCTCCATTAAGAAAGTCCAGATCCCCTGCTGCTTTTCCCCCGCATAATTCACACCGCGGATTAGCGGTAAAGGCAGCTCATGTAGTCTGGTAAGCGCTGCCCTGTACAGGAAGTTATCTCTGTTTACTTCCTGTACAGGGCGGCGCTGTTACTGGACTACATGGCTGACGTCACCGCTGATCTGTGGTGTAAATTATGCGGAGGATAAGCAGCAGGGGATCCGGACTTTCTTAACCACTTTCTCCTTTGATACAGTATATCTACGTCAGCTGTGGCTCTCTCCAAGCCACAGCGACGTAGATATACTGACCTGCTTGCAGCCCTGTTGTGCAGGAACAGGTGCGCTTCAGAGAGCACCTCCTTGCACTAACAGCTGCAATACTAATTGGTGAAAGGGAAAATGTTCCCTTGTAGTCAATTAGTGACCCCCCCCGCGGATGAACGATCACCCCTGTAGCAAACAGGGGTGATCCTTCATCTCTCCCCTCGGTGGCCAGATCTGTAAAAAAAAAAGGATTAGAAAGCAGCCTGACTCACCTTTTCCTGTTCCAGCAATCAGCCTGCAGCCCGAGCCTCCGATCACCGCTATGCACGCAGCCCTGTGATGCTGAATAGCCGAGTCCCGGCTTGATGACGTCATCAAGCCGGGACCCGGTAACCGGCATCACAGGGCTGCGTGCAGAGGGGCGATCGGAGGCTTGGGCTGCAGGCTGATCGCTGGAACGAGATAAGGTGAGTCAGGCTGCTTTCTAATCCTTTTTTTTAACAGATCTGGCCACCGAGGGGGCTGCCTGGGTGGGGGGTGGGGCATTTGGCTGGCTCCTATGGGGGTGCGTGGACCCCTGGTGGGGGGTGGGGGGTAAAATGTGTAGCTGGGGGGGACAATAAAGTAAGAGGGGGTACAATTTTATTTTATGTATATAATTTTATACTGGGGGCAGATCTGGCTATAATGGTGGGGGGCCCTAATCCAGGGTGCACCCGCTAATCCTGAGGGCGCATCTGGCTATAATGGGGGACCACTATTCCTGGGGACACATATTGACACATGAGGGGCAGCAATCCTGGGGATACATCTATCTATCTATGCTGGGAGGTGCCAAACACAGAGGACACATCGGGCTATACTGGGGGTGACTGATATTGGGGACACATCTGGCTATAAGGGGGGGTCTGATACTTGGGACACATTTTGCTATCTATACTGGGGGACATAATACTGGTGACATGTTTTTATCTCCTGTGGTACTTTTTATTTTTAAACTGGAATTGATAAAAACTGAGAAAAAATGCATTTTTTTCATTTCCCCCCTCTTTTTCCCATTAAAATGCATAGAAAACTTTTTTGGTCTAGGGATAAAATACCCGCCAATGAAAGTCTAGTTTGTCCTGAAAAAAAACGATACCTAGATCATTTAGGTGTCATGAGTAAGGATAAAGTTATGGCTGATTAAAAAGGGACACCGCTAAAGTGTCAAAACTGCTCTGGTCAATAAGGGGAAAACAAGGTCTGGATGCGAAGTGGTTAATGGAGGGGACTGGGAGCTGAGAACTTAAGTGGTAAAGCGGGCAAGCGGGCGAGCGAGCGAGCGGGCGGGGGGTCAGGGAACAGGTTCCCAGCGCCGGCTATGTCCCTGGCACTAGGCCTTATATAAGGAGGATGGCTTATATTTCGAGCATACTCGAAATATAAGCTAGGTCTTATTTTCATAATAGGTCTTAAATTCGGGGAAACACGGTACTATCATATATACGATCATTTTTCTGCATATGAATATGTTGCCAGTATGAAATAATTAATGTTTTAGGTCTATACATAATATCACACTGTTTGTCATGTCAATATCATACTGATAATGAAAGAGGAGATTTACTATTGACATAAGTGTATAAGAAGCAATAGAGCTGACGTAATATAAAGAGCTTAAAAAATATCAAAATCACCTGTAGCTTTATAATGAACTACCGTTACTTTTTTTTTGTTAGATCTTTGAGAAAAATATAAAGTAACACTTCATGAAAATGTAAAGCAGACGTCACCATGAAGAAAAATATACTCGAGACAACAGATGATAAAACTGATCTTATGTGTGGCTGGGGCAGTGCTGGAAGATTGTTAAATAATCTTGATCAGATATTACTCTGGTCAGGTAATGATGATGATAGGATGCAGAATGTCAAAGTATGACTTAAGTTTGGCATATACCTCGCAATTGGTAATAGATCAGGTAAACAAGCAATATCTCCCTGATAACAACAGTTTATTTACCAACTTGCCCCCGCAGATAAGATTTGAGTAGAAATAATATTAATCTCACCAATGCGGTTTGCTTTGAACAGCACAACATAGTACAGGGTGGCGCATAAAAAACAGGCCTAGATGCCTTTCATAAGCACGTGAGTATATAGGTAGATGCCAAACTGCCAGTCCCTCTGTGCCTCCCACTCACACACACAGAGCAGGGATCACATAGAAGGTGATGTCCTATGCCTGCCTATATACGTACTCGCTCGTGGCAGGCAGTCGGGCCGGTTTTATATGCACCACCCATGTACAATCTTATGCAGCCATTGTTTGCATAGAGGCGCCAGAAGTTACTGGCACCTCTATACATGTGCATCATGTGGTGGCCCTGGTAAAAGGGATTTGGCCCCTTTCTTCCAAACTACAGAGAATGACTTCTTAATCCTGAGTGGGAACAGGTCTACTACTCCCCACCTGCCTATACAGTGGTTACCTAGAAGGTAGCCCAGTCTTGTGAGTATAAATTTGTACTTACACCCTCATTTCCACAATTCCAGTGCATACTACACTATATTGGGCTCTTGGTGTCTCCTTTTTTCTCATTGTTTGCATAGAGCTTCCAGCCCACCTATGCTTGATGGTTTAAAAAATAAACTTTAGGATTTAATTATTTTTTTTAGATCTGAAGTACAATCTATCAATCCAATCTATCTAAACTATCTAATAGGGTCTGCATGCCTGACTAAAGGCAAGGTGAAAGTGTATTAATTCTGTCAATCAAAGCTACCACCTTGCTTAGGGCTGCACAGCGGGAGGAGTAGTAACAGGGAGGAAATATGAAATAATCATGTTTAACATAGATCTGGCCTCCTGCAGCTTTTCTCACTAATTTATGTGGATGGAGCGAGATCAGATAATGGCAGCAGGGGTTCTGCCTTAATGCTATTTTAAGCATAGTAGTTAAAATGTGCTTTAAAAAGCAGCAAAATTAGCGCTAGGACTGTACATTTAAATTTTTCATATAAAAAATATCAAAGAAACTGTGTTCATATCACACTGTATGCCCTACGGCATGCTTAAGAGATGCTTTTGAAAGGAAAAGTTAAAGAGCTTACATTCTTCACAAATGCAGGGTTCACTCTGGTGCCTCCCTACCTAAGTGGAAAATACTGGTAGAGAGAATATGCCTGCAACCTTTGTATCCCTCCATGGGGAGTGTACCTTCTCACAGGTAAACCAATGACCACATGTTCAACTGTCTGAAACTATGTTACTACTGCATACCTAATGTTATTGTGTCACATGAGTAAGGACTGCACAGGTACAACCTTCCACAGATCACTAAATCTGGCTTGGAAAAGCTTGTGCTCGATTTTTTTTCTAGGTTTTTTACAATGTAATTCAAATGCAACAAGAGACCTACAATGTGGTATAGAATAAGGCATTGGTTCTGGGTCACATGAGCTATCCGTGTATTCTATAGAAAAAACAAAATATTGCAAGATGTTAAAGTGGAACTCCAGCCATATTTTTAATAGTGCAGGAAATGTTTGAATCTCTGTATGGTATGGAGACTTGGGCGCAGGATACAGACGATATATGGCTGATCCTGCTCCTGCACAAGTCCTGGCTGCGTTAATTAATATTTCCCTCTCCAGGTTAATGTAGATGGTGGGAAAATATGTGATTCGGCTGCCAGCTATTACTGGTGGCCAAATTACAGTGTTTTAAAAGTAACTTCAGCTCCGTCTTCTGACAGCGCCCAAGTTATTCACTGTGTGCCGCTCTAACCATAATTCCTATTACAGTCTATGGTGGCACCGCCTGTGCCCATATCTCCTGCGCTGTATTTGATGTGTTTGGGTTTTAACCATATGTGTGTCCCAGCTGGTGAGACTTGCTCTGACATCCCATTAGGACTGGTGCCACTGTGCTTGGCATACGTCTTGCGACACGTGATGCTGAGAAAGCTGTGATGAGAGATGCAGCTGAATCCCTCCATCCATGCCATGCCTGGCTACAGGGATTCATATGTGTGGTGCAGGAAACTGCAGCATGCCGTACCATTTTTCCCTGCAGGCGAACTGGACAGCAGACTGTAACAAGCTGCATTTCCCTGTCCAAATCGTATGCGGGGAAACGCTGCAAATTCCATGCCTGTAGAAACAGGCCATAAGAGATGGGCAATAAGACATAAATAAGTCTGTCTTGCATGCAAATTGTATTAACAATGTTGAGTAAACCAGGCAAAAAAAATAAACAAAAATAAAGTACCAACGCTCTCTAAGAAGTGTACTGCTTAATGGCACTTCTAAGAATCTGTGGAACATGTATCTGAAATGCAATGCTTGCTTCTGAAGAAGTATACCTCCCATCCCAGTCCACAAAATTAAACACATGGTTCCCTACTTTAGTATGAGTCAGAAGAGAGGTGTGGCTTTGGCTGAAAAAGCAATTACTACCCCCTTTGTGTATATGGCTACGTGACCAAAATGAAACGGGGAGGGGGCAGACTGATAGGGAGAAAGCAGGCAGCTGCAGGTCACTCAGGAGGATCTATGACTTGGCACAGTAGGTATTTTACATTTAAGACTTTCATGCATCATTTATTTACAACATTGTTCTCTTGAACGTGCATGTCATGTCTGAACTTGGGTCTTTCACAGTTTACCGGGAGTAAAGCAGCCTTTTTATGGTCATAGCATAACCTCCATTTGATATATAGGTTGAATTTTTAGTCTGCACACCAGATATCAATAAGGTTACTTTATTGCATATGACATAAATCAGATAACAGCACTATTTGGGGGCCATGAGGGATCCTCTTTATCAAGGTTATGTTGACCCAAACTAGGCCATTTGAGAAAGACTTACTTTGAGAAAGGCTTGCAGGTCCTGGGTCTGTGTGTGCTGAAGAATGTCCTGCTGTAGGTGTGTAAATATTGCCAGGCAAATGTACACCTGATAATCCACTCCAAGGACAATGCACACAGCAATGTAATGACATATTTCATTCCAGTCCAGATAATTCCAGAAGCATTGGCTTAGCCAGTGCTGACAGATCTAAAATATAGTAAAAAGACGATAAAATGATTCATTAATGACAATGATTAATGACAAAGAAAATATACAACTAAAAAGAAACAACGGAATACTGTTGTTATTAAAAGGAATGTAGAGTGGCTCATTATATACCTGATGAAGAGGAAGTGCTGGCCTACACACACATTGCGGTCAGCTCAATAAACTAATAGATTTCAGCCCTCATACGCTCCTCAGAGCAGATTTGTTTTTTCAACACAACTTTTACTTCAAAGCTGAATTTTTTTTTTTTTTAGTTTTTTTTACAGTCCAATATCAATACTTAAAAAAAAAAATCATCATCATTTAGTCATGCCATAGTGTCTCTAATATTTAAAAATGTGCGCATTTCATGATCTATTGGCTATTTTTTTTTTTGGGAGGCTCAATACTATGAGTCACTCATACCAACTCAAACAACAGTGCAAGTTTTGATTCCTTTATAATATAATAGTCAGGCAGGACAAAACAAAGCTGGCTTCGGGGTGATGTCAAACATTTTCTTTTTTGGGAACAAGTTGAAAATATTTTTTTCTTCAAAAAGACCCTGTAGTTTTTAAGAGAAAAGATTTAAAAAAAATCATAGAAAAAAACTTGTTTTAAACTCAATAAAATGACATTTTGCTGTGATACTCTTTAGCATAAAATGGGGTTCCCTTCAGGCTAGCAATGGTGAGTTGTGGTGAGTGCAGATGTTGGCAGTGTGGCAGGTGTAAGGGGTGCCAGAGGTGCTGTGGGCACCAGCGAAGGGGGATGCCATGGGTGCCACAGGAGAAGAGGGGTACCAGCAGCAGTGTATGTGGGGGTTGTGATGTTGGCTATACTAAGATTTAACAAGCTCCAGCAAAGCATTTTTAAAAGTGCTGCTGGGGCTCTCTATTGGTCCCTTAAAGAGGAACTTCAGCCTAAACAAACATACTGTCATTAAGTTACATTAGTTATGTTAATTAAAATAGATAGATAATACAATCTCTTACCCACCCTATTTTAAAAGAAAAGGCAAATGTTTGTGATTTCATGGGGACAGCCATCTTTTTGGTTGAAAGGAGGTGACAGGGAGCATGAGACAGTTCCAACTGTCATGTACTAAATGGTTTAAAGAGGCGCCCTGGTGGTATATAAAAGCGTTTAAAAGCAGTTTAAAACCGAGAAAGGTTTGAGGTTGCTTACCTCAAGGACGACAAATCTTTGTAGGGACAAAAGATTTTATTGGTAGTACAGGCAACGCGTTTCACGGGTCTGAGCCCGCTTCCTGAAACGCGTTGCCTGTGCTACCAATAAAATCTTTTGTCCCTACAAAGATTTGTCGTCCTTGAGGTAAGCAACCTCAAACCTTTCTCAGTTTTAAACTGCTTTTGAACGCTTTTATATACCACCAGGGCGCCTCTTTAAACCATTTAGTGCATCCCTAACCCCCATACGATACCCGTGTGAGGGGTGGAGGCAGAACATATGTGGTTTACACCACGGTGGACATCTGCCTCCCTTCTTTTTTCCAAGGAGAGCGACCGCATCCAGGTCCTTAGTGACCTCCCCGAGTGGAGTCGGGTTAATTGTCTCCACCTGCTTCCTGTGATCGGTTGCCCCCCTGCAACCCACTCTTGTGAGTAGATTCTTATCTTCTACATTGACGATTTTGACTAAACATATTACACTATTGGGCTCCCGTGTTTTTTGTTTCCTGTGCCTTTTCCCCAGAAGGTTTCCTGACACCAATCATCCACTACCAACTGTCATGTGTCCTGATCATCCCTCCCAGCTGCGCGCGCTAGGCTTCAGATCTCAAATTCAAAATTTAAAAAAACAAATTTGTGCCAAAACAGCAGACGGAGAACAACATCAGAAATCCCATCATGCTTTGTGCAGCATCAGGGGAAAAATGCCCGGCCATTGCTCTTCTGCGCAACTAAAAATGAGACGTGGGTAAGAAAAGCAAAGTTCTGATGCTGTAAAACTGTTAAAGAAACACCAAGCCTTTTCAGTGCTGCTGAGTAGATTTTTAGTCTGGAGGTTCACTTTAACAGGCCAGTCTGTTTAAAGCACACAAGTGAGAGAAATAGAAGGGTTGTCTTATTTATTTCCTAATAAGCATGTGCTCTTTAGCAGGACCTTTATTAATGTCCTATTTGCACTAAAGGTACACAAATAGGATGTTTATTAATATCTAATTTGCAGGAAGTGGTTAAAGGTAAGTATTTATAGTTAATTACCTGTGACTTTAAATGGAAAGAGAGTCACATACTTACCTTGGTAGAGGAAAGCCTCTGGATCCTCCAGAAGGACTTATAATTTTAGAGGTCTCTATGCTGTGGTCAGTGGCAGTAATAAAGACCAGGTAAAAAAAAATCAAACTCTGTCTCACTCTACTCTAATGCTAAAACAGTACAAATAAAAAAGTGAGTATGTAACATTTGAACCCCTTACATTTTCATTTCTTTGCATTCATAACACTGCAGTACACTTTAGCAGTGTAAAATTGAAAATAAACTACATTAACTACTGTCTAACACAAGTGCTTTTGAAAGCAACATAATAGGATAATGAATACAACATCTTACGATGCAGCCAAAGTATTTAAATAACTATAAAACTCATACTTACAGCAAACACAATACTTCAAATGATTCATAAAATCATTCTTTTAAAATTCATAATTTGGTAATTACAAGTTTGTATCACTACTTTGTTAAATAAAGCTAGTGCGGGGAGTATAGTACAAACACAGTTTTGTAGAGTGAACATTGCAAAAACTCGCTTTTGGTGAGGAATTTACATGAAATGTAAAATATAAACACTGTAATATAATAGCATATACTGTATGTCAGCTTTATAATATACTGATGAAATAGAGACTCCACCTATAAATGTGGTGATGTGCAGGAGAACAGAGGCGCCAAGAGGATAAAAGGAAGCTAAATGAGCTTAAAAACCAAATTCTTGGTAAATAGAGGAGGTAGTGGTGGACTTATCTCTTCCAAGTAGACACACAATGACTGTAGTAAAGACAGTCAATATATTTTTTTTATGAACTCCAAATATGCAACGCGTTTTGCAGGTTTGATCCTGCTTCATCAGGCAATAACAACGGAGCAATAGCATATGTGGTCAGTAGAAGAGCCAGAGGTGGGGGGGTCACTTGTGTGCTGTGTTGTGTGGCCCTGCAGCTCTGCCTTAAAGCTGCAGTGGCCTATTTTACAAAAAATGGCCTGGTCTTTGGGGTTGGGGGGGTAAAGCCTGTGGTCCTGAAGAGGTTAAGGACCATGTATCTGTGTCCCTCTCCACAGGTCATCAATAGCATGCAAGAAATACACAAAAAAAGTTGGGGAATTACTTTTTCACATGCTCAGTGCTAAAAAGTTGATTTGTAGATAAGATAAAAAATTATCTCCCGAGAGGAATCTTCCGAAAAAAACTGTACCTGAATCACAGGTACTGAGTGAACAAAACTCAGGAAAAAAGTTAACTGAATCAGTGCCAAGGTGAGATAATTCATTCATGAATCAAGCTAAAATCCCCTACTTTTTTAGTCACAAATAAAGGCTGGGAGATAGTCATTTAAAGTGCTTCAGTCTTTGGGGGAATTATCCCCATGATTTGATTCCCACCCACACAAAAACACATGTTTTAATTAAATACAGTAAAGTAAAATTTAAATAAAGTTGTACCCAAACACCTACAAAAACAAAAAAATGGTAGTCTGATTTCAGTGCACTGAAAAGGTTAATATGGGCAACTGAATCTTTGGATTTTGTATAAGGCAAAACCAAAATTTGGGTGAGTAGCTGACTAATGATGCTTGCTGGTATTATTTCACAAATAACGGTATTACTACTTATCACACCTAAGTTATCTATATATAGTTTCTTTTCAGGACAAATTAGGCTTTTACTGTGTGAAAATTTTGTTTATTAATTACCTTATTTTCTATTAATGTTAAGAGGGAAAAAAAAACAGAAAAAACACACTATTTAATTTCTCCATTTACATCCAGTATAGCTTTACAATAAACAGTGCTAACTATAAGTTAAATTCACAAATGTTATTTGCTTATCATTTGCTTATCAATCCTGGTCATTACAACATTTAGATTATGTTCCTAGTACAATGTATGGTGACAATATTGTATTTGAAAATAGAGGTGTCTTATCTGTGTTTTGATTTTTGCTTTCTCATTGTATACTATCGATGATTACAAGACCCTATTTGTAAAAATAATAGTAATATACCCTCATGGCATACATATTTAAAAAGCTAAGCTTCTAAGGTAACAATATATGTTTTTTTTCTTTTATATTTTGTCACTTTGTTTTCATTTTACAAGTCTTTTATTTTGGTACAGAATATGCAAAAATTATTTTTTTTTATTCAGTTTGTGACTTAAATAAATAGCCAAGACATGAGCCTCAATCCTAAAACTCCCCAAACTCTAACCTACTACTTATCACAGTTAAAATATTACCACAAAGATCTTTTGCAGTTTTGTGAAGACTTTCCCAAGTTTGATCATAATTTTGGATTGGGTTTGTCCCTAACTATTTTTAATGTGATGTGCGTCCAAGCTTCAAGACACACCAAGATGTATTTTATAACTCATCAAGGTTAAAATGATAACACATATGGTACCTCATTTAGTAACAAACTAGTGGTGCACTCTCCACAACTACACTGGACGTATATATATATATATATATATATATATATATATATATATATATATATATATATATATGTTTAGTTGTCATTAAGCGGTTAATAAGTTGCAGAACACCTACATAGGATACAAGTTCACAGAAATAAATACTATGGGAAGATCATGTAGAATGATAAATGTTCTTATTTTCCTACAAACTGAGCGATATTTAAATTAGCAAAGACGCAATCAGCTGTAAATAGAACCAAAATCAATAATTTGTTTTACACATCCACAAGCAAAATAACTAGCAGGTGAAAATCAAGTATCATAAAAAGAAAATCTATACTTATTTATATGTCTAGCTATCTACACTGCAGCCCTAGGCATTGCTTAATTACCAATATGGTACCCTGGAGCTCTGCCAGTTAAGTCGGGGTTTTGTTTCAGCTTCCATAAAGGAAGATTGCCTGCCTTTTTAAACACTGATCTATAATGCTTCCATTCCATATTCATAGACTCTAACAGCAAAAAAAATGACCCAAGCCTATAGCTTTGGTAGCCAGAAAATTAGATTTGTAGAAGAATATATAAGATTCGATTGTAAGGGAATTAAATATAAACTCTTGCATGCATGAAGTCTTATAGGAAAAACAATTTCAATACCGCATTAATTAATTATTTCCAGCTTTTGGAAAATACAAACTGGACAATTGCCAAGGAAACATTCCTTTCTAAGGCCTCAACACAGCGGAGCCTAGTGAGCATTGCGGTATAGAATACACAGTTTACCACTAGCACATGTAACCAAGGCAATAAATTAAAAAAAATACCATGTGCAGCAATCAAATGCCCTATTCCACCATTTATAGTCTTACTTTATTTAACTGTAAGAATCAAGCATATTGCACCGATCGTGAAGGACTGCTGGGTAGATCATGGTCTGATCATTTAAAATAGTGCGGCGCATGCTGACAGTGCAGCGCAGGCATACTATCAAATTGTGCTGCTCTGCTGCCCTATGCACAGCAGTGTGCAACCAGTCAGAGGTGGCGAAGAGCAAGGTACGACAAGTGAGAGAGATTGTCCATGTCCCCTCCAGGATGTAACAGGGAATGATGTGGCCACACACCCCCTGCAGTTCCTGCGGTACTATGGCGACTCGAGACCGATGTTAGACATTTTGGGCTCGATTCTCAAAAACGTGATAACTGCTATCACAGCAGTTATCATGCGCTCTGCCACTCACAGTGGTTATCACACGAACAGCGTTAGTTCACATAATAAGCAAAGGTTATCGTGTGACAACCTTCGCTTATCACGTGAACTAACGATGTTTGCGTGATAAGCACTGCGAGTGGCAGAGCGTGTGATAACTGCTGTGATAGCAGTTATCACGCTTTTGAGAATCGACCTCTTTGCCTATAGCCACGCATGGAAGAGTGCACAATAGGTGAAGGTGAAGAGAAACCTAAATGGGCAGGTGAGTATCTGGCATCTTCTAGGTGGGCACTGTGTGTGGACCGTATAGAAATGCGAGGGCCCAATATTTTATTTTTCTTGGGGGGGGGGGGAGGAGTACAGAGTCTGCAAGTCGAGGATTCTGCATCTGCCTAATTATGTTTTGATGGGGGGGATGTTGGTAGATCTCTTGGTAGACTTAGTAATTTTAACAGTAGCTTTTTACCTTAAATAGTGCGGGCACCCCTGGTCTACTGTAAACGCACAGCCATCCAAAACATTGGCATTTATTGCACACAAATAAATATTATAAATGCTAGTTTCTGACAGTTTAACCACTTCACCACTGAGGGGTTTTACCCCTTGAACACCAGAGCAATTTTCAACTTTCAGCGCTCCTTCCATTTGTCTATAACTTTACTATTACTTATCGCAATGAAATGAACTATATCTTGTTTTTTTTGCCACCAATTAGGCTTTCTTTAGGTGGGACATTATGCCAATAATTATTTTATTCTAAATGTGTTTTAATGGGAAAATAGGAAAAAATGTTGGAAAAAATTATTATTTTTCAGTTTTCGGCCATTATGGTTTTTAAATAATGCATGCTACTGTAATTAAAACCCATATAATGTATTTGCCCATTTGTCCCGGTTATAAAACCATTTAAATTATGTCCCTATCACAATGTTTGGCGCCAATATTTTATTTGGAAATAAAGGTGCATTTTTTTCAGTTTTGCATCCATCCCTAATTACAAGCCCGTAGTTTATAAAGCAACAGTGTTATACCCTCTTGACATAAATATTTTAAAAGTTCAGTCCCTAAGGTAACTATTTATGTTTTTTTATTGTATTTTTTTTTTTATTACAAAAAAATTAAATTGGGGAGTGTGGGAGGTAATGAGTTAATTTATTGTGTAAAACTAATGTATTTGTATATGTAAAATGCTTTAGGGCGTAGTTTTACTATTTGGCCACAAGATGGCCACAGTGAGTTTGTTTACATGCAACCTGTAAGCGTCCGGAAGGACGCTTACAGGAAGCACTACGAGGCTGGGAAGATCACAATGATCGTGCTGTTTCTCAAAGAAGCAGCAGATCATTGTGGGGGCTTAGATCAACGAACGGGAATGGATTTTCCCTTTCATTGATCTCCGGGCGTGCGGGCGGTGGTGTGCACGAGTGGCGGGAGCGCGCGCATGAGCGGCGGGAGTGCGGACAGCAGCGGTAGCGCAGAAGGTACGGATTTCTCTGTCCCTTGGTTTTTATGGGGGAAAAAAGGGACTGAGAAATTCGTACCGCGGGGGGTAAAGTGGTTAACTACAGTAGTAAATTTGGGCTTGGGCATTTTTTTTAAAAAAGGCTGTAAAGCTAGGGTTTTTATTTGAGCAATCTTTAACCCACCTTACCCTATAAGTAGCCTTTACATTAGGTAAACAATTGATATCTGTCTGTGATTTCTATTGATTGTTTATAGATCTAGCTCCATTGCTTTGACCCCTTAAGAGAAGTATCTTTGTACCGTATATACTCGAAAAAAAAAGTGGGCCAAAGGGGGGGGGGTCTTGACTTGTACTCGAGTCACTACCCCTCTAGAGCATGACAAATGTGCCGCCGAGTGCCTCCTTGTCCCTCCGCCATATGTGGGTGGAATAATGGTGAGGTCACAATTCACCAGTATGTGAGCAGCTCACCCGGGTCCCCCGCCCATGTCTAACACTGTATATATGCCGAATGGGCTACAATTTACCAGAATGTCAGCATCCCCCCACAAATTTCTTACACCCACTAGAGCGATGTGTTGGTTCCGGGCTAGCAATATGCAGAGGGGCGGAGCATCTGGATACGCACGCTCCTTTTATCCACACCACGGACGGACACAGCCGGCGCTGCGGCGGGGAAGCCTGGAGGGCGGCCTACGTCTCTGTGAGATGCGCTCTATATACTTTTTTATCTGGTACGCATGTTTTTTAGCGGTTTCATACCCGTATTAAAGAAGATTTTATGCCATGTGAGGCGGATGTTTTCATGTTTTTTAGACCTAAATATTGCTGTTTACCGATGTGCCTGGCTTAAAGTACACCTCTGATTTAATGGCTGCTATATATTGATGTGCCTGGTTTAAAGCATACCTCTGGTGAGCAGGGGAAAACGGGGGGGAGTGTGACCCCCAACCTGCATGCGGTGATTGTCCCTATTTTGCACAGTGTGTGAGTTTACACAGGGTGTACTAGTGCTAAAGGATTACACGCTATGCATATATCCCTTTTAACCTAGGTGGTGAAACAGGCAACATATCTGAGTCAACCCCGGATGCGCTGCTGTGATTGGATTTTAATATGCAGAGTGTTGCTCAGCGTTCACTCCATGGACCACACTGGATGAAGGAGTCTCAGCTCTATGACACCCTTTAGTGGCACCTTTAATTATGTGCACTGCTGTAGGACTTCATAGAGCTGAGACTCCTACAGGCAGCGTGGTCCAGTGAGTGAATGCTGTGCATCCCTCTGCATATTGCCAGCTCGGAGCCAACACATCGCTCCAGTGGGGCTAAGTGACTGGGGGGGGCGGAGAAGCTCACATACTGGTAAATTGTAGCCCATTATTCAGCATATATATGGCGGGGGACACTGACGGGATACTCTGGGGAGCCACTCACATACCGACAGGGATGCTCACCGGATTCATTTACGAGTAATCACGAGTGATTACTCGTCATTCACATGTTTAATTGGTGCAGGTGTGCAGTGGGGATACAAGGGGTTATTTAACCATAATTCCGCTGTCCGCCCTGCGTTCCAAAGAGCTTGCACATGTCCTATTGGTCGCGTTGCAAGCCTCACACCAATGCACTTCCTCCTTCAACCCAGAAGGAGTAGTTGCACCAATTAAACATCATTTGAATCACGAGTAATCACTGGTGTTTACTTGTAAATGCATCCGGTGAGCATCCATGCAAACCGGTGATTTGTAGCTGCACCATTATTCCGCTGGCATATGGCGGGGGACACAGGCGGGGGGGACAAGGATGTACTTGGGGGCAAATATGTTATGTATGCTGGGCGGGGGGGGGGGGGGGGAGTTGTGGGAATTCAGCTGCACCATCATACCGCCACCATATGGTGGAGGGGGCATTCGGGATGTCACTCATGTTGAGTGTGGCATACTGTATTTGTAGTGCTGATGAGGTGAGGAGGCTTTTGTGGTGGGAGGTAAAATGTCAGCATAGTATTTTGTGCAGTAACCTGTGATTGTGAGGTGATGGTCACTGTGGTCAGCTGCTTAATTTGCTTTTGTTTAGCCTCTATGGTTATGACATTTACAGTTAACCCATTTACTGCTACTAAGTAATTTTGTGGTTTCACTTTTACTATTAATTTTGTAAACCTTTTACTGCTATCTGCTGATTTTATGCTGCATTTCCTGTGTATGGTTGTGGCTGGTCATGGTTGTGAGTGGTGTCGTGGCATTTCCTACCCCCAGCTTATACTCGGGACAATCAATATTTCCTGTTTTTTAAGGTAAAAGTTAGGGGGTTGGCCTATACTGTAGTCAGCTTATACTCGAGTATATACGGTAAAGTAAAACACCTCAATCAGTGTTTAAGCTTTTGTACTGAATCAGTTTTCAGATTATAATGGTGCTGCCTTTACAGTCTCCTCTGCCCTACTACACCAAACACTCTGTCTACAATGAAGCAAAGACTGCACCCACAGTGACTGCTCATGAATCATTCTTGTCCCCCCTCCTCATTGTCCATATGCAATTCACTTTTTTACCTGAGTTTTTTCCTAGGTGATATTTTCACAACTTGTAAATAATATGCCTTTTATCGAAGATGAAAAATTATCTACTAGGAGAAAACTTATGAGAAAAAGTGAATTGCATATGGCCCCCTGAGTGATGAAGCATAGGTCACAATACCGCTCCATGTTCATTGCCACAGAGTCACAGTTGCATGACTGCAACACAGTTACTTAAGAAATGTAATAATATGACTGCAATTATTTATATAGCGCCGACATATTACGCAGCGCTGTACAGAGTTTATTGTCTTGTCAATAACTGTTCCTCAGAGGGCCTCACAATCTAGTCCCTACCATAGTCATATGTCTATGTATGTATTGTGTAGTGTATGTATCATAGTCTAGGAACAATGTTTTACTGGAAAGCCAATTAACTTATCTGTTTGTTTTGTGGGAGGAAACCAGAGTGCCCGGAGGTAACCCACAGACACGGGAAGAACATACAAACTCCTTGCAGATATTGACCTGGCTGGGATTTGAACCGGAGACCCAGAAGTGCAAGGTGAGAGCGCTAACCACTATGCCACCATGTTGCAATTGGATATAATCTTTGTTATTTCAGCAAAACCAATGACTAGATGACATGGAAGAATATCAACACAGTGCTATTCACAAGGCTTACCGTATATACTGCCACTGATCTGAAGACCAATATTAATAATGACATTATACAAGCTTATTTATATCATAGAATTACAATTACTGCAACTGAGTGGCAGGAAGATGATTCAGATTCTCTGTGATAATATAAATAACTCTAAACAGAACTGATGTTTTCCCATAACTAAAGTCAATCACATAACCCTAAAAAGCATGTGCTGGCAGGAGAAGCAGTACAGTATATTCAACCCCCCTTCATATATACACACACACACACTCCCTGCTATGAGCAAATATCTCCTATGTCATGCTGTGAGGAAAAATACTGTACGAACATTTCTCATTCAAACGTTTGATTATCTGAACACAAGGCTACTGTAATTGCCAAAGACTGGAGCTGCTACTTGAATATATTTAGTTCACATTAAAAAAGGCTGGAACTGAAATGCAACTGAAATGGTTCTTTTAATTTCCTCAGCATGCACTTCACATATTTCAACTACAGTCAAAGTTAATTGAAGTTGTATATTAATACACTTTCAATAGCAGTTCTCAGTATGTCCACGGTGGTGACAAATTTAACAGTGGGGGATCAGGGCTGGAAATGCCAGCTACCTACACAAGTGTATTTATGTATAAAAGAATGTCGCCATTAATACAGATTTTGTGAAGATTAGGAAAATATGACCTGGGTGTTGTAGAGTCTCATACTGGTAGTAGGACAAAATCTGCCCTGAATATTTCATTCTCTGAAGGAAATATTTTCAGCCAACAAAAGGGACTGTGAGAACTAAATTCATTATTGTACCTCTGTCAATAATTTTTATTTTTGTCTTGTAAAAAGTCATGGTTCACATAATGTTAAATCTAAATTTTAAACCAAAGGTAAGCAGATTTTATTAAAAAAAAAAACCCGGCCTATTATTAAGACATAATGAGCCATATGCAATTCATTTTTTCTCATGAGTTTTCTTCTAAGAGATAATTTTTCATCTTCAATTTAAAATAACTTTTTAGCACTTAGCAATGGAAAAAGTACCAAAAAGTAGGTGAAAAAAGTACTGTCAAAATTATTTTGAGTGGGGAGTTGGTGTTTAACTACTCTAAGACCGCTCCACGCCAATGGGTGTGGCCACGGCGGCAGCCCCAGGACCGCCTAACGCCAATTGGCATCAGATCCTGTAGCCGGCTACTGAAGGAGATCGCGCACAGGCTGCGCGCACATCTCCTTCCCGGGGGGAGGGCGAAGCTCCACCCCGTCGTCAGTCTCAGAGTGGCTATTGCTGCTCGGGAGACTGTTAGACAGCTTGATCGCTGTCTATTTACACAGTACAGCGCTGCGAGCAGCAGCAGTGCTGTACTGGGGACAGCTGTGTGACATGGCTGTCCCCCTGGGGGACAAGAGAGCGATCGGCTCTCATAGGCAGAAGCCTATGAAAGCAGATTGCATGATTGGCCGGCTGGGGGGAGGGAGGGGATTGGAGTAAAAAAAACCAAAACAACAGACATAGTAAAAAATATTACAAAAATATGAACATAAATATTTTTAAAAAATGAATAAATAAATAAACACAAGGGGAGCGATCAGACCCCACCAACAGAGAGCTCTGTTGGTGGGGAGAAAAGGGGGGGGGGAAATCACTCGTGTGCTGTGTTGTGCGGCCCTGCAGCTTGGCCTTAAAGCTGCAGTGGCCAATTATGAAAAAAACAGCCTGGTCTTTAGGGGGTTTACCACTGTGGTCCTCAAGTGGTTAAGAGGGCTTTTATTTACAATTTGTGAAAATATCACCTAGGTGAAAAAGTGAATTGCATATTGCCCAATTGGTCCATCATTTAATTTCAAAAATCTTTTATTAGGCACAAAGTGCTGGTTTTCAGGAAATTAACATGCTGTAATATGGGCTCTGAAGAATGTACATAAAAATAAAAGTAGTGCAATAATTAAGGCAAGTTAAAGAAGAATTGGAAACATATAGACATGTTAATTAAGCAATAGAAGTGAGCATAGAGGTAGGATACAAATGAAAGAAAGAACGATGCTTGTCCTAGAGGTCGTTACCCTTATGAGGCAGATAAGTATAAGGCCCCTTTTACACTTAATCAGTTGCTCTCAGTTATAACTAAAAGAAAACTGATTTTCAAAGTAATGCCCATGTTTTCCTATGGCACCTTTCACACTTAACGCGTTACAATTGAAATCTTCTTCCCTATGCACTGCAATGGCAAAAACGCATACCAACGCGCACTAACGCATACTAACACACACGAACGCATACCAACTGATTAAGTGTAAACAGGGACTAAGGGTTATGATTCCAACTGGATCTGTGAGCTTCCAGATAAGCCCTGAGTGATCCAGGGATCCGAACACCTTCTGGAAGTGGTTGGTCCGTTCGCCTGCAATAGCGTTAATGCACTCACACGTGATGGTGTGGTTAATTCTCTTAATCACCTGCGTTTATGATATATATGGGGACTTTCAGTTATTTTGAAGGGTGAAGAGTTTATTGATTAAGGAATTAAATCTTCCCCAAAGGTGTGAGACCCTTGGACATGTATACCATATGTGGTACATTGTTGTCAGGACCCTGCATCCTCGGAAACAAAGTGGATTATTTTGTGCAGTTGGTATGGGACTAGGTAAGTGCGGTGGTCTTATGGACACCTACATATTAGTGGATTGCATACTGCCTTTTGAAAGGGTCTCCAGGCATTGAGCCCATTGATCAACATTGAGGGTGGCCCAAAGGTCTTGTTCCCAGTTTGATAAGAGTTGATAAGAATGGACAAAGTTAGAGGGTGGGCTATAAAAGCTGGCATAGAGGAGTGACAAGATACTTTTCTGCATAGGATCTTGTGGAGGTATGCTTTCAAAGAGGCATGGTTGAACACTTGTTCCAGGCTTAGCCAAGGTGAGAATAAAATGGTGAATTTGAAGTCAATCATTTAAAAGCAGAAATAAAATTCTATGTTACATCCTTAGCACACATCTGAGCTTGCTAATAACCTGCAGATGGGTGTGAGTGCCACTCAAGAGTAGGGCAGCTAGAAAAATGATTAAATACAAACTAAAGGGGATCTCCAAGTCACTCCTATCACAGACTAATATATTGCCTGCCATATTTTTAGATACATGTCAGAGGACCAATGTCTTATTTGCAGGCTATATGCATGTTCAGTAGTTTAGGGGCAAGTACTAGACCTGATGGGAATGGCCTAGAGTTTCTCATTAGTTTATTGCTACTCTAAAGAAGTTCACCTACTAAAGTCTCGCCGGAAAGACTTTGCTAGCCCTTACCCCCACCTACTAAAGTCTCCCCAGGAGAAACTTTACTAGCCCTTTCCCCCACCTAATAAAGTCTAAGTCTCCCCAGGAGAGACTTTACTAGCCCTTTCCCCCACCTTATAAAGTCTAAGTCTCCCCAGGAGAGACTTTCCTAGCCCTTACCCCCACCTACTAAAGCCTCCCCATAAATGACTTTACTAACCCTTACCCTACCTACTAAAGTCTCTCCCCAGAAAGGACTTTCCTAGCCCTTACCCCATCTACTCAAGTCACCCCAGGATGGACTTCCCTATCCCTTACCCTCACCTACTAAAGTCACCCCACGATGGACTTTTCCCAAACCAAGAGGAACTGAAAAGAACATCTGCTAAGTGCTAACACAATAGACATCTTGATCAGCGCTGCAACCATTTTCTGCACAGGAAAATTGTGCTAAACGATAGATGCCAGTGCTAAAAAGCTTTGCTTCAGTGTTTGCAAATGTTGATCACCATACACCTATAGCAGTCTTAGAGGTTACCAAATACATTAACCATTACTTTAACCAAACTCTTCCCGTAGCTGCACTTAAGAAAGGAAATGGACAGTGAGAGGGATGCGCAGCAAGAGGCTAGTGATGGGGGTCAAGAGGAAAGCTGGGTATAGGGTACATATTCCCCCCAAAAAGACAACTAAAGTAGTAAGTGTGATGAGGTAAGGCATAGTGAGAGGAACATTTGAGGAGACAATGAACAGAACACAGGAAAAGAGGTAGAAAATGTAAATTGACACAGACAAGGTGAAGATTAACGATTTCAGCCGCCCGGACGTGATCCTCACGTCCAGGCGGCTGCTCTGCTGCAGAGGTGCGATTCGGTGTGCTCCCGCGCGCGATTGCGGGCGCGCCCCCGTGTCCTCGTGCTGTCTCCTGGTAGCCCTGGGATCAGTGAACATGAACATGGTTCCCGTTCACCGATCTAAGTTGCCAGTAGAAAAACCGACGGTTTCTAATCAGATACTGCAGCTTTTCTAACAAAAAAAAAAAAATCCCCGTCCTCCTTGTGCTTCCGGTAAGCAAGAAGCACAAGGAACGAAAAACTCAAGGTGGCCATCTTGTGGCCAAATAGTAAAACTACATCTACATACATTTTTCATGCCAATTTACACATATTATAACATTAAAAATTAACTGTTTATTTCCCAACACCAAAAAATTACCCAAATAAAATTTTTAATGAAAAAAAAATTACAATTAAAAAAACAAACAACAACAAAAAAATAATTACCGAAGGGTCTGAACTTTTTAAAGAGACACTGAAGCGGAAAAAAAATTATGATATATTGAATTGATTGTGTAGTACAGCTAAAGAATAAAGCATTAGGAGCAGAGACATAAGTCTAATATTTGTTTCCAGTACAGGAAGAGTTAAGAAACTCCAGTTGTTATCTATGCAAATAGCCATTGAGCTCTGCGACTTTGAAAGTCGTGGAGAGCTCTGACTTCTGATTAGGTTATCTCTGCTGTATTGTGTTTTTCTTTTGCAGAAAACAGTTCAGGACAGGACAAAAGTTCACTGCCTGTTCTGCAAAAACTTTTAGAATGCTGATTAAAGTGTCAACTGCAAGTATTAGAGAATGATGCAATGTTATAAAAAAAAAGCTGTATAACTAAATATAAAAATATG